>NC_058411.1:138195035-138285335 GCF_002201575.2 Neomonachus schauinslandi
GTCGGAGAAGGAGCACAGGAAGTCGGGGTGTCGGAGAAGGAGCACAGCAGGAGCATCTGGCTAAGCAGGAGTCCGCCCGCCCCACTCCACCCCAGGCACATTGCGGGTCCCCCTGAACGCATCCCGATGCATTTGCTCGCAGGCCGCGGAGCTTCCTCAGGCCGCTGTCGCGGGGCAGTCAGAATCGGCAGTCCACAGGGAGCCGCGCGCCGGGGCCTCACCTCGTCCGTATTGTACATGCCCATCCCCACGCCGCCGGCGGGGAAGTTGTACACCTCCCACTCCTTCGCGCCACTGCCGTCCTTCGGGGAGAAGACGATCTTGAACGTGCCGGCCCGGTCCACCACAAAGTCCGTGGCCTTGTACTACGGAGACAAGAGCGCGGCTCAGGCCAGGGGGTCCGGGTGAGGGTCCCAGGCCAGTGCGAGCCAGCTCCCTCCGGGGCCAACCTGGTCGCCGTGGGCGTGCCTGCCAATGGTGATGGGCTTGGTCCAGCCGGGGACGAGGCGGGGGATGTTTTTGCAGATGATGGGTTCCCGGAAGACGGTCCCCCCGAGGATGTTTCGGATGGTCCCGTTGGGACTCTTCCACATCTTCTTCAGCTTGAACTCTGTGAGGACAGAGACGAAGTGGCCCGGCTGCAGCCCCCACCTTCCAACCAAAATTTGAACCCTAGGCAAGAACGCGGCCAGACGGGGGCCCTGGAAATCATCCTGGGGAATGTCTAGAATATGAACGTGTGGGCTGTGGGATCAGATTTCTTGGCTTCAGGGTCTAACTCCACCACCTCTAACTGTGAGTTTTATGCAGGTGGCTTAACCCGAGCTATAAAATGAAATGATTGCTAAGGGTCGCGGTGAGGATTAAATAAACTTCTTCCTAAAGCGGCTCCCACATCATGCTCGGCCGTGGCAGCACCCGGCCTTGCAGCAGACGTGCTGTTCTAGCCGTGGTACTGCCACGAACCACGGGGTCCAGCCCACATTATTAAGACAGTGACTCCCTACTTCCTTGTCCACAAAATAGGGATGCCTAAATCCCGGGGCTCGGGAGAAATAAAAGAAAACCTGCAAAAAGAGTTTAGCACGGAGATGATTCCAGTAGCCTAAGGTCAGGTTGCACCCGAAAGACGGGAGGAGCTCTGGAGCGTTTGGGAAACGGGCCTTGAATGCCTCCTTCCAGCTCCCTCACACTGCAGGACGTAGCAAGAGAGAAAGAGCTCCGCGAGCCCCTAAGCTACCCTTTCTCGAATTTTCCAAACCCGGCCCCTTTGTCCACACACTGGTGCCCTATTTCATGGAACCCTCGAAAGTGGTCCCAGAACCCGGGCCCAGCAGCCAGTCCAAGCCTGGTGAGGGCACCTCTCTGAGACAGAGTTGCGGTGCCAAGTGGGTGGTGAGATCCAAGCAATGCTCCCCAGCGCCCTCTGAGGCTCTGAAGGATATGAGCCTGACACAGAGCACTCTGCTGGCCAGAGGTGGCCCCAAGGTCTCTCCGTAAACCTGCCTGCAGAACAGTCCAGGAGCCCAGAGGGGCAGGCTGCCCAAAGAGGCCGTCCTTACTGTGCCTGCATGAGCTTCCTCCTCGCTGTTGCCAACGACCCCTACCCTGGCCAGAGCCGCACAGCACAGCACAAACACCACGGGCCTGGGAACAACACCCTGCCCAGCCTCATCTGCAGGCACCCCTGGGGCTCCCGTCTCCCGGGTTCGTGGCCCAGCCCCCACTGCCCCGGCCCACCCACCTCCGCACCCTCACACCTTCCACACGGGCCTCATCAGGGGTGATGGTGGCACACTTGACGGCCACACTGTACTTCTGGGTGGCCAACGCAGAGTCTATGGTGACCTGGTCATTGGTCTGGTCACGGTGTGGGAGCCCCAGGTCGAAGTACTTGAGCTGGACGTCCACGTGGGGTAGGATGAGCTAGAGACAGATGACCGGGGCAAGGCGTCAGCCCAGATGTCTGTGACTCAGGGGCATGTGTGGGCCATGGCACAGGACGCCCAGTCAGGGAAGGCCAGTGGAGGAAGCGGGCAGCACAGCCAGAAGGGTGGGATCAGCCATTCCTCCGCGGGGCCAGGCAGAAGCTGTCAGGATGCAGGGCTCTCTGGAAAGAGGCCAGCAGACCAGGCTGCAGCCCCTCAGAGGGCTCAGCCCCTAGCATGGACCGTGATGGCCCACCAACTCAGCTGAACCCCAACCCCAAGTGCATCTAGATTTCTCTGTACGGTGGGTTCCCTTCTCCTCCCCATTCAGAAGTGGCAATTCTCGACCTTCTTGTGGACACACACACAATACAGGGGTCTTCACATGGACAAGTTCTCCAGGCAGATCCAGACCACAGCGACTTTGGGGAAGCCAAGGAGCCACGCTGGGAGCCCTCCGCCATGACGGCTCGATGGCTCGGACGTATCGCTGTCCGACGACACACCACAGCCACGACTCCAGATAACGTCCCTGAACCGCCCAGGAAAGGTGTGCACGCTGCCCGGCACACCAGCCCTGCTCTTTCCACTCCCTGGAGAACGCACATCGGACTGTGGGGCATCAAGATGGACCCGATACAGGATGGGCCTTGAATGTGCACCCATTCTGGAAAACATGTGGGCTTTGGTACCAGCACAAGACAGACGGCTGAGGCCGGGCCCCTGCCTGACGTCGTGAAAACTATGTGTGGCCATGACAGAAAGGTGGATAGAAGGACAGAAAAAGGCTGTTGCTGCCCACCAGGGTGGCGGGTGAGCCCTGGGACCGGACACGGGGCCCAGGAGGCCGTGCGGAGAGCCGCCCGCTTTGGGAGGAACTACCTTCTCCTTGATGAACTGCCAGATGATCCGGGTCATCTCATCGCCGTCCATCTCCACCACCGGCTTCGCCACCTTGATCCTCTTGTCGGCATCTGGAACCGGGCACACAGAGCGCATCACACCTCTGGGGAGGTTCGTGGGGGAGCCCCTCTCCTCCCCGGCCGGACCTGCCCTTCACCAAGGAGGGAGCCATGTCAGCCAGGGCCCAGCTCCCCACGTTCCGTCCCCCTCAGCAGGAGCAGCTCCCCGGCCACCTGGGGGGCCTGGATCCCCCACTGAGGATGGCCACCTAGGACTGGCCAGAAGGATGCCAGCCTGGCCGGTCAGACCCTCTCCCCTGGAATCTGAAGGCAGAAGAGACCGACACAGGTTACACTGCTTGAAGACAATACATCTACCAGGAGTCACACCTTTCTCGATGGAAAGAGTGGCTTAGGGCATCTGGACTAGAACTCAGAACCCTCAATACGAGCTGGCTCAGGGTAGCCAGTCCCGTCAGAGAAGCATCTAAGGTCCAGGGAGATGGTTGAGGACAAGAGGAGCCGGGGGAGGCTCTCCAAGCAAAGTCTGACTCATGAGAAAAACCAACAGTCTGGGAAGTGAATTCCAAAGAAAACTCAGGAAACCGGCCTACCGCATTAAATCAGTGCAGGCTACCTGGAGGGAGCTTGTTGAGCCTCAGCCTGGAGCAGACAGAGGAGGTACCCACGTGCTAGCACGTTCCTCTACGCACAGCCGGGAGGAGGCAGTGACTGCAGAGTCGCGCAAGCAGATCTGTGCGACACCTACAGCCGGGCCTCCATCACCAGAAAGTTCACTCGCTGCTGGAACGCAGGCAGGACAGCTGAGAGTGGGGCTCTGTCCCCAGCAGAGCCTCCTCAGCCCTCACTCAGGGCCCATGGACTCTTATGTTACGCACAATCCTTACAGATGGAGTGCTGGGTCTTTCACCTCACCAGAGATTAGACAGCAAGTCCGAACAGGGGACCAGGATGCTCACTTAAAAACACCAATGGTCAGAAGAAGTGACCACCGCTAGGTGGACAGCAAGGGACAGAAGTCTGTAAAAAGCAGGCCAAGACTAAAAAAGCATGACCACCTACGCACATGTAAAACAGAAGTGGCCAAAACCCCACAACCCCAAACATATCACTGTCCGACAACACACACCACCACCGTGATTCATGCTGACTTCCCCAGCCCGCTGAGAAAAAGGTGAATTATGTGCAGCAAAATGACTCACTTTCCAAAGATGTGCATAGATTTTTTTAAATCTAAAAATAATCTCTCAAGGATATGCAAACAGATTTTTTTTTTTAACCTAAAAAGAATTTGAGAGATTATTTAGGAAGAAAAATGAGACCCAGGGAGTGTGGCTTGTGTCAGAAGTCAGGATAGATCCCAGGTCTCTGGTTCAAGCGCAGCCTCTGGACACCCTCATGGGTCACATGCAGAGAAGCGGAAAGCAAACAGACTCCAAACATTCCATGCCCTACAGAACAAGGTGCACCCAGCTCTACCACCCTTTCCAGGATTCGAAGGGGCCTTTGGACCCAAGTTACAAAATTCCTTTACCTTACCTGGTTGAAAGCTTGAGTATAAAGGGCTTTAGGACCTGCAGAAAGTATACTGGGCTGTTGCAGAGCTAGCTTAGTTTTTAAGAGCATCTCTTAAGCGTTAATGTCATGAGAGCTAATCAAGATTTTTTTTTTAACTCTACTGAATCTGCCATAATCATAATCCCTAAGGAGAATTCATTTGGGGCCAGTCCTGAAGGTTTCAGCTTCACCTGGGCTCCACTCAAGTTTTGGGTTTCACACACAGCAACCTGTGGGCTGTGGACACACCTCCTACATGCAGAACTCAATGTCAAGATCACAGCGGGCAGCCCTCCCTGCTGTGCCTGCAGGTGTCAAACCCTCAGAGGACACAGGGCCCAAACAACCAGGTGCTAAGCACCTCTTCCTGAAACAGAAAAACATAACAGTGCCTGGCCTCAAGGAGTGAGTATGTGAGGGGAAACCTACAGATGGAGAGAGAGGGCAAGCCGGGCTATTAACAGAGTCAGGAGTGGGGCGCCTGGGTGGCTCAGTTGGTTAAGTGTCTGCCTTTGGTTCAGGTCATGATCCCAGGGTCCTGGGATCAAGTCCCACATCAGGCTCCCTGCCGCTCCCCCTGCTTGTGCTCTCACTCTCTTGCTGTCAAATAAATAAATAAAATCTTAAATTAAAAAAAAAAAAGTCAGCAGCCATGGGAGCCAAAGCAGCAGAGACTTGGGGCGCCTGGCTGGCTCAATCAGTAGAGCATGCAACTCCTGATCTCAAGGTTGTGAGTTCAAGCCCCACACTGGGCATGGAGCCTACTTTAAAAAATAAAATAAAAACTACCAACAATTACAAAATTACAAACAATCACAGAAAAACGACCCTGCTCAGGCAGGGTTTTTAAAAAATAATATATTGATTGGTGACCAAGGTTTTAAAATCAGGTGATTTCAACAACAATAACAACCAATTAATAAATGGGCAAAGGACTTGAACAGATATTTCTTCAAAAATGATATATAAATGGCCAAGAAGCATATGAAAAGTCACCCCATAGCACTAATCATTAGGGAAATGCAAATGAAAATCACAATGAGATACCACCTCACACCCATGAGGATAGCTACTATCAAAAAAAAACAAACTAACAACCCCCACCCCCCAACAGAAAACAACAGGTGTTGGTGAGGATGTGGAGAAACTGGAACCCTGTGTACAGCTGGTAAGAATGTAAAATGTTGCAGCCACTATGGAAAACAGTATGATGGTTCCTCAAAAAATTAAAGATAGAAAATAAAGATAGAATTGCCATATTGTCCAGGGGCACCCAGGTGGCTCAGTCGGTTAAGCTCCCAACTCTTGATTTCCACTCAGGTCATGATCTCAGGGTTGTGAGATGGGGTGGGGGGTGGGGGGTGAGGGGTGCTCAGGCTCTGCTCTGGGCATGGAGCCTGCTTGGGATTCTCTCTCTCCCTTTCCCTCTGCCCCTCCCCCCTTAAAAAAAAAAGGAGAATTGCCACATGGTCCAGCAATCCCACTTCTAGATATATATCCGAAATAATTAAAAGCAGGGTCTCAGGGCGCCTGGGTGGCTCAGTTGGTTAAGCGACGGCCTTCGGCTCAGGTCATGATCCTGGAGTCCCAGATCGAGTCCCACATCAGGCTCCCTGCTCAGCGGGGAGTCTGCTTCTCCCTCTGACCCTCCTCCCTCTCATGCTCTCTGTCTCTCATTCTCTGTCTCGCAAATAAATAAAATCTTAAAAAAAAAAAATTAAAAATAAAAGCAGGGTCTCAAAGAGGTATTTGTACATTCATGTCCATAGCAGAATTATTGACAATAGCCAAGAGGTGGAAGCAAGTCAAGTGTCCATCAAGGAACGAAAGGATGAACAAAATGTGGTATGAGCCTTCGAGAGAAGAGGACTCTGGAAACTAATCCAAGAAGGTTAAGAGAAACGTCCCTCCAAAGGTTAAACAATGTTCCTAATTCCAAGTTTCTCCAAGACTGGGCTCCCCACCACTCAAATGTGCATGGACTTGCTTGGAAGCTAAAAAAAAAAGGAAGTGCCGGCATGGTTAGTGACAGCGATGGATCGGGACCTACCTCAATAGCTTTTGCTGCTCAATTTCTTTTGTTTCAAATTCCACAAAGCCAGTTTCCCCTTGGACGGCCAGTGGACTTACAATGTGGTATAGTTAACCCAGACAGCATTACCCCATCCCAAACACTTTCAGTACGGCTGTGATTAACATTTCTGGGAGGTAACTCTTATAATAAATTAGAAGCAATAATAAATATGCAAGGAATTAATAGCCACACTGCCTAAGCTTTTCATAATTCCTGTACCTTACCCAGAACGTCAGTAAATTTTAAATGGACTTTTTTTTTTTTCAAAGATTCTATTAATCTATCTGACAAATAGAGAGACAGTGAGAGAGGGAACACAAGCAGGGGGAGTGGGAGAGGGAGAAGCAGGCTTCCAGCCGAGCAGGGAGCCCGATGCGGGGCCCGATCCCAGGACCCCGGGATCATGACCTGAGCGGAAGGCAGATGCCCAACGACTGAGCCACCCAGGCGCCCCCAAATGGACTATTTTTTAAATGGGTATATAGAGAGTGGAATATTCAGCCCTAAAAATTAAGAAAATGCTGACACAAGCTATAACAGGGATAAACCTGGAGGACTTATGAGGACTGAAACAGGCTAGGCACAAGAAGAAAACTACGGTCTGATTTTATTTACAGGTGGTACCTCGAGTAGTCAAATTCATAGAAACAGAAAGTGGAAGGGTGGGGAGTTGCCAGGAGCTGGGGGAGGAGGGGGTGGGGCACTGTTGTTTAATGGGTACAGAGTTTCAGTTTTGCAAGATGATAAAGCTCTGGGGATTGGTTTTACAACAATGTGAAAGTATTAACACTACTGAACTGCACTCTTAAAAATGGTTAAGATGGAAATTTTTATTGTGTGGTTTTTACCACAATACAAAATAAGAAATAAGATTTTTTTTTTTAGTTTTTAAAAATTTGAACCGGGGGTCGGCGGAGGGGGGGTGGGGGGGAGAACAACCCAGGAGATTTTACATAAAAATACAGTCTCTCTTTTTTTTTTTTTTAAGATTTTATTTATTTCTTTGAGAGAGACAGAGAGAGGGAACAAGCAGGGGGAGTGGCAGAGGGAGAAGGCAAGGGAGAGGGAGAAGCAGGCTCCCCACTGGGCAGGGAGAAGCAGGCTCCCCACTGGGCAGGGAGCCTGACACTGGGATTGATCCTGGAACTCTGGGATCATGACCTGAGCCGAAGGCAGATGCTCAACCCACTGAGCCACCCAGGCGCCCCTCCAGTCTCTTCTTGAAGCATGAGTTGCTTCCCCCACACTGAGCTGGTGCTCACGCACACATTCTCCTTGATTCCAGGCCCATTATGTACCCTCCAGAGGAGCCCCCAAGACATCAGAGTTGGCGACCTGGTGTGTGGTTCGGCCAATATGGTAAAGACACCGCCGTCGTGTGCCCCTCTCTGGGTGACAAATGATGACAAGCAATCCGAAATCCAAGGAACAGTACATGGGCCTCCCTGACAGCTTCCAAGGGCCAGCCACCATGAAATCTTCAGAAGCCATGTTGCACATGTCCTCTTGGTCACAGTGTGGGATGGAATTATACCAGTCACAGGCGACCCAACAGGCCAATTCTCCTCCTCATCTGGACTGCTAGCACCCAACACCAAGTAAGGATATCAAAACTTGTCCCCAGTTTCGAGATCGGCCTGCTGCTCCAAACTCAAGGCTGAAGGTCTCTCCCAAGACAGCCTCCCCCCAAGAGTAAGTGCTTTGCCACTTTCCCACCCTGGCCGCGGGTCAGCAGAGAAGCTGATGGGCCAGCATGGCCCAGCAGAATGTGAGGGGAAGCCCCCAGTTCCTGGGAGCTCAAGAAGGCAGGGCAGCGATCTGGAAGAGGCTCTAGCGTTTTCCTTGGTGTCATCCTCCACTCCACTCCCTCACACCCACATCTGCACCATCAAAAAATCCTATTGGCTCTTCCTTCAAAATACATCAGAATCCAGTCCCTTGTCACCACTCCCAGTGTTACCACCCAGGTGCCCGTCACCATTTCGCTCTCTTTCTTTTTCCCCACCATCTCTTGCCAGATTAGGACTACAAGCCTACCAAGACGCTGAAACCAGAGTGCTCCTGTTAAAATGTAAATCAGGCCATACTCTTCTCAAAACCCTGCAAAGCTTCCCCTTTCACACAGAGTAAAGGTCCAAGTCCTCAAAAATGCAAGGCCCCCAGAGGCCTGACCTAATCTGTCACTGCCCCCCCAACTCTGTGCCAGCCGCAGGCACTCCTCCCTCAAGCAAAGGAGGACACCCCCAGCATGGCCTTGGCACCTGACAACCAAACGGCCTGTTTCCTTCCTTCCCTTAGCGCTTCATTCAAGGTCTTTTCTGGCCACCCCATCCAAACTTCCACGCACACCTGCCTGGCCCCGATTTGTTCCCCTTAGCCAGTGTTCCTTTACTCCATACTAGCCAACTTCGACCTTGTTTTACTGACTGTCCCCGCATTAGAATTTAGGCTCCACAAGGGCAGAAATCTTTGCCTCCTACCCCTGGCTCTGTCCCCAGCACCTTGCCTGAAACACAGGAGAACACAATAGTTGTTGAAGTCACAAGTGAATGTCAAGTCACAGTCAATTTGGTCTATCGTAAGCTGCTGCCCTTCCCTCCCCTCCTCTTGGGATGAAATGTGCTCCCTCCCATCCCCGCCCCCCCACCCTGGGATGCATTGCCACACAGAGACTGGGCAAATTCTCACCAGCAGATTGCACCAGACCATCACAAATGTACATGGGTGGCATCTCTGCCAGGCAATGGGCAACTTGCCCTGGAAAAGCTCACACTTCATACTGTGTTAAAATGTGCAATCCACTGGCATTTTAAACATGCATTTACATTAGTGTAAACTCCAGGGCAGGTCACAGAGCCTAGCTTCCAGTAACCAGAGGGCGGTGTCCAGCACCTCATACCCTGAATGGAACCAGCACAAGAGGCTCCAAGCTCCCATGGAGGATTTGGGGGCTGGGGTAAACCTCTGATGGGGCAGCAGTGGTCTTATCTGATGTGGTTGAAACCAGCTTCAGTGGAGAACATGTTAATAACTCCACCGGTGGGTCTGCAGAACTTTGAACAATCATTAAATAATCTGCCCTGGAATCTAAGAGTTCAGGCAAGTCACCAAGGTCTGAAAAGTTAAGAGGTAGGGTGAGAAAATCAAGAAGTTCCCGGGAGAGGAGTGGAGCTAAGGAAGGCCAGACAAGATCATTCTCCCAGTGAGCGCTTGGGCAGAGCCCACCCTCACTTTCCCAAAGGCCAGCATATCAGAACCACCAGCAGCAATCGCTGGAGGCCTAGGAACTGCAAAACTAGAGACGTGGGAATTACCGAGCAGCAAAGACACAGGAGTGTTTTAGCCAAAAAAAAAAATATTCTTTCCTTGTCATCAAGGGGAATGCCAAATATTCTGCCTCCCGCAGCGTTGCCAGGTAACAAACTAGCAGAGGCCACAGTTGTAATCTCTTGTCCAACTCAAATACTACGTATTGGCCCCATTAATAACCCATCCGCTTGGGGACTTCTGGAAGGACCTACGACTGAAAGAACTTTCTTTCTTACCATCAATGCAAAGGAGAAAAGGGGAGACCTGGAGAATGTACCTAACTCCCACTCCATTTTGCTAAAGGAAACTCTGCCATATGGGAAACTCTGTTTTGGGGCCTGTGGGCACTTAGAACCTTGGAGTTGCAGGACTGACCACTTAGAGACAAATCCCATTAGTACAAAAGCAGAAATGCCCCTTTCTTCTTGGCAGGAGATGTGGGGGTGGGGGACCAAGCTCTCCCCCCCTCCTCCCCAATTCTGGTCAGCTGCTCCGACACTCGTTAAAGATTACCTACCCTAACAGTTAAGGCCCAGCTGCCTGGGCCCCACTCCCTCTTCCTCACTGTCCTCACTCACTCTGAGGGGCTGCAGGCCAGGTCAGGAAAGGGGTTTCCGCGGCAACAGGCAAAAGAGACAGGGCCAAGAGACCTACATTCTCCCTGCCTTTTGTAGCTGGCAATGGAGAGCCTCGGTGCCGGCCAATGCCCACATGCCACAGGGGGCGGGGGAGGGGTTGGTAATGGAGATTCAGGCTAAATCCTGCTCGTTCTGACCCGACTACTGTCTTCTCTCCTAAGCAGGGTGCTAAGGCTACCACAGAAGCAGTGAGGAACTATTCGGGAAAGTGGCATTTTGGTGCGGCTGCCCAGGAACCCAGTCTCCCAGTTGGGAGAGAGGGCCAGGCCAAGGAGCAGCGCAGGATGGGCTGGCGAGAAAAGGCAGGTCAGGCCAAGGAGAGGCCCCAGGATGGAGACTTAAGTTAGACCGGGGTGGGGGGTGGGGGTAAACAAAAGGTAAAATAAAAAGGACGCTCCTCCAGCTGTCGCGTAAAAGCCTCCAAAAATAGCTGACGCGGGCCTGACAGCGAGGAGGGGTTACAGAGCGCCGGGCTGCAGAGGAAGGGGAAGCGGCAGCCTCCTCCCCGCCTTTGTCTGAGCCGGGCCCGCGCCGCGACCATCCCTCTCACGGAACACCGGGCCGGGTACTCGCTGGCCTGTCCCCCTCCCGGGCCCCCCCCAGCACCCCCTACAGGAATACCTGGGGGCGCGGAGAGGCCCGGAACCCCCGCCCGCGCAGGGCCGCAGGACCTGCCGTGCCAGGGCCACCAGTTGCCACCGTCCTTCAAGTCCCCACCCCTGCGCCTGGCGCGGTCAGAGAGCCGGGGGCCGGGGAGCGCGTCTCCGCCCCCCCCGCTCTTTATGTGCCAAGCCCGCCGTCCCCGGCCCCGCGATTGTCCCGACTCGCGCTCCCAGGTCCCCGCCCGGGAGGCCGCCACGTCGCGGTGCCTGGAGCCCGCCCCGCCCGGACCCTGCTCGTGGCACTCACAGTGGCGCCGCGGCTGCTCCTGCAAGTTGGGGCCCGTCGGGGCTGCCGGCGCCCAGGCCGGCCCGCCGGAGCTGGAGACTCTGCAGAGCGAGCGTACGACCCGCAGGTAGCCAGCCATCCCGCCAAGCAGGCGAGCGAACCGAGCGAGGCAGGCGAGATCCCAGCGCCCGTGCTGCTCCGGGCCGCCTGGCTGCGAGCCGCCGAGGCCTGCCCGGCGCCCGCGCGCGGGCAGGGGCGGGGCGGGGATGTCGGGCGCCGCCACCCGATTGGGCCTCGCCGGGGAGGAGGCGGGGCCGGGGCCTGGCCGGCCTCCTCCGGGCCCCCGCCCCGCTCCCCCGCGCCAGCCGGACCCCGCCCCAGCGCCCAGAGCGCGCTTCCTTTGGAGCCAAGGGGCTGCTGCTAGAGATCGACAGACCCGCCGGGATGCGCGAGCCGGGGTCTGAGCTGGGGGATTAGGGTAGCTGTTAGCGGGGCTAAACCCCTCTCTCCGGGATGCCCTATTTAAACCTGGGTGTCAGTTGCTGACAAATCAGCTTGAACCCCCAAAGTGAGCAAACGCCTGCGCCCTTCGCGTTGACTGGACTGAAACTCCTTCGCATTAACCAAGTGCGGGTTCCGTGTTCTTGGACTAAGACCACGGGCCCGTCGGCTCCTCAAGTTCGCGCTCAGATACTCCTGTCCACACGAGTTGCGTAGACTGATCCGAGTCAAGAGCTGAAATCTCTTCTCCTCTGCTTCTCACCAGGTCAAGCTGCTAATCCTCGAAGTTATTCAGCCTAGCCGGACTCTGTTTTCTCCCGTCCGAAATGGGAATTGTAACAGTAACAGGGCTGCCAGGAGAGGTGGGTGACATAACGCAAGGAAAAGGCTTGGGGCACACCCTCGGCTCAACGGTTGTAGTTGATGCTTATCACGATCCAGACGAGTCCTCATGCAGCCTGCACCGAAGGAGTTCAGGATCCACCCGGGGAAACAGTTCCACCTTTGCCTGTTTGCATGCAGAACACAATACTGATTGGTTCTGTCGCAAGCAACCAGTCTCATCGCCCATGTTCTTGAAATGAGACACCAGCTGGAGCTGGGTTTTATTTAGAAAAATCTGACCCCAGCCCCCACTTTCCTGGTCACACCAACTCACTCCAAATACTAGCAACCTCTTTCTGCCCTGTGTCCCCAGCTCTCCCCTTCATTGCCTCACAGTCAACAGTGCCAGATGGGGCTGGGCCAAGAAAGCAACCTTGAATTACTGACTTCAGTGCTTCCTTCTCCCTGTCCCAACCAGGCAGAGCTACTGCTTTGGCCCTGAGACCCAGTAGACTGGATCCAAGGGGAGGTTGCTTTTGGACGCCCCTCCCCGCCAAAGTCTGAGGTCTCAGTCAAAGGCCTGATCTTAGGCCAGCGTGTCCCAGAATGACTCATGTTGCCTTTCATTCTGTTCCCAGTCCTCTTGTTCAAAACACAGCTAAAGACCTTGGAAGCCTCTGGTATTGCCTTTATGCCATCCTGGTATTATCAGGCACCTGGGCCTTGGTGTCCATACCTGTCACCTGGGAGAAAGGACCCCCTGAGGATCCTTCTGTTATGGATGTCAGCTACCCATTCTACCACTTCTGAAATGGCCATGAAGAAATTGCTGCCCACCCCCAGGGGCTCATCTGTGCCTCTGCATGGTGTCAGAAGCCCTGGTGAGAGGCAGCACCGAAGCCTCAGTGTGTTCCAGAGTCTAGCCATCACCTGCAGAGAGGGTGGGGGCACGTGTATCCTTTGCAAACCCAGCAGTAGCCCAGGGCAGTGAGGCAACGTCTTCAGGTTAACGTCTTCAGTCCCTGCCTCCCAGGGCTCCAGCTCCATGCCCGCCTTCCACATACGGTGCCTATTTGGTGAGACAGCTGACATTTGCTCGAAGAGGTCAGGACACTTACTCAACGTCACACAGCTGGGAAGTAGCAGAACTCTAGTTCATACCCATATGCCTGGCTCACAGTCTATTGCTCTTGTAAGAAGAAAGAAGGAGAAAACAGAGTCCCTATCTATTGCACTTGTCTGGAATGCCTGGCAGTGCAAGCTACTGGCCCTGAGAGCCATTTCATAGAATGGTGGTGTTTTTTTTGTTGTTGTTGTTTTTTAAAGATTTTATTTATTTATTCATGAGAGACAGAGAGAGAGAGGCAGAGGCAGAGGGAGAAGCAGGCTCCCCACAGAGCAGGGAGCCTGATGTGGGACTCGATCCCAGGACCCTGGGATCATGACCTGAGCCGAAGGCAGACGTTTAACCGACTGAGCCACCCAGGCGTCCCTAGAACGATGGTGTTTAAAGGAAAAATGCTCAGATCCTTCAGCTTGGGGTCAGCGGAAGCGGAAACTCCCACCCTTCCATGTTTTTAATCCAACAGCAATTAGTTATTGAGACGAGGTCATCTGCAAGTTCCCTGTGGAGGCACCAAACTCGGTCTCTACCCTTGGGGAACCAGACACACAGCTGTGTCATCACCACACACCAGGCACAAGAAGAAAGTGTCCCAAGAGGAGCTTAGGTGATGAGCAAAGCACCAAAGTCAAAGACGAAATTACTTCTGTGGGGGGCACCCTGGTTGGTTTAGGGCAGGAATGCCCATCAAGCTGGCTCTTAAGGATAATTACGATCTGGGAGGAGGGTGGACAGGCCTGGCCGTCTGGGAGAGGGAGGGACTCGCACTTCACCCAGGTGGACACTCTAGGGCATTAGTTGCGCGGTGTGTTTGTTGGCAGGGGGTAACATCGGGCAACAGCAGCGAGAGGACGTTGGGGACTAGGGGACCGGGCCTGGGCAGGGGAGGCCAGAGTCCCTGAACCAGGGCCAGGCCTCACACGAGGTCCTGGCAGGACCCTCAAGACTCCAGAGGTGGGGTAGAGATGGAATCAGCAGGAATGGCCACTGGCTGGACTTGGGCAGGGGGAGGAGTCAGAGTGACTCAGACTTCCATCCCGGGGGTTAGAAAAATAGTCATGCCATTATTAGAAATCAGAAAAGAGGAGAAGAAGGCAGGGTAGGGGGGTGGGGGGGCGGTGTTGATAGCAGAGCTATTTATGGTCATTTCTAAATGGATGTCCCTGCCAGCAGTCTTTTCCCTCCCCTTCCCAATCACACTATGGCTGCCCAGCCCTGAGCAGTCACTCCCCAGCCGGCTCTGGGCAGTCGCCTGGAGTCGCTCTCCAGGCGTGACACAGTCAAGTCTGATTGCTTAGAACATTTCCCGGCCTTCACCTCCCTCACCATCCTTCTCTTCTACTATTTCCTCTCCCCAAGAACTCTAAATTTAGCCATTCCGTTAAATAGTCCCTGACTCTGAGCCTTTGCACGGCCCCTTCCTTCCATCAAGTGGACTCTTCCCATCCCCCCACCACACAGCCCGTCCCATCCCCAAGCCCACCTTCTCAAGCCTGCGCTGGGGGTGAGGGGCACACAGCATTCATTTACACCTAAGTCATCATGCAAGGTAAACAACTCCCCAGGCTCCCCCTCCCAATAAAAGAGCACCCTATACTACTCTGATTTTAATTTTGTCAAAGAAATCTATGGACGGGGCGCCTGGGTGGCTCAGTCGGTTAAGCGTCTGCCTTCGCCTCATGTCACGATCCCAGAGTCCTGGGATCGAGTCCCACATCCAGCTCCTTGCTCAGCGGGGAGCCTGCTTCTCCATCTCCCTCTGCTGCCCCCCCCGCCTGTGCTCTCCTGCCCTCTCTCTCTGTCAAATAAGTAAATAAAATCTTTAAAATAAATAAATAAATAAAAATAACAGATGGGGTCCAGAAACGAACTTGGAAGATTTTTTTTTTTTTAGATTTATTTATTTATTTGACAGAGAGAGACACAGCGAGAGAGGGAACACAAGCAAGGGGAGTAGGAGAGGGAGAAACAGGCTTCCCGCTGAACAGGGAGCCTGACGTGGGGCTCGATCAGGGAAGGAACTTGATCCCGGGAGTCCGGGATCATGACCTGAGCCGAAGGCAGGCACTTAACCGACTGAGCCACCCAGGTGCCCTCGAACTTGGAAGATTTTAGGATACTATTTAACTTTATGAAATTTTCTCTCAGGTTGCCTACGTGAATCCTAAAAATCCCTCATAAAACTGGAGATCCAGAAGATGGAGCAAGGGGAAATGATCAAAAAGGCATTAAAAAAGAACCAGGGGCATCATTACCCTGTGGGCAGCATATTCCTGGAGCACAAAGATTTCTGCTTGTTTGCTGAAGTCATTAGTTATGACTGTCTCATTGTCTGGGCAAGTCACTTAACTCCCCAGCCTCAGTTTCTTCGTCTATAAATGGGGGTTATAACAACACCTACTCCTAGTAGTTATTCAATTAAAGAAATTCGGGCAGGCAAGATGCTTAGAATGGTGCCTGACACACATAATAGAAAACTGTTGGTGGTGTCAAAATCCAACTGAGTAAAATTTGAAGATCTTATTGGCTTTATTCAACAATTCATGAACTGGGCAACATCCCATCTAGCAGGTAGATAGGAGCTACAAATAGCTGTACAAAAGGAAAGATTTTATAGGCAGAAGCAGCAGGAAAAGGAAGTTTCTAGCAAAGAGTAGATTGTTTCCAGACAAGGTCACCGTCCTATGGAGGACAGAAGGGATCTATCAGGCGAATCACCTCTCTAGTGCTGACCACGTAATTCCAGATTGACTCCCAGATTCCTGGGAGAGGCTAAAATTGCCATTGGATTAGGTATCAGGTCTTGGTTCGCTGACACTGGGCTTAGCACAAGAAACTCCATTTTGGGCCTGTTGTCTTTTTTTTAACAGTGCTGTTGTTACTATTACGCACTCATTCACATGAATGAGCTCCTGTGACATGACAGTTGTGACCCAGGGATGGACAAGAGGACACATTCCATTCCCGAGGGGACCCCAAGCCGCTGGGGGTGCCAAGGAGATGGATATGTAAAGAGGTCATTTCAAAATACAGCGGATGTGGTTGGAGGGAGTGTTGGTTAGTAACATCTCTTTGGAGGGTAATTGGGTAGCCTCCATCCTTTTATAAAATGCACATACCCTTTTATCCAGAAATTCCACTCTGAAGGACTGACACCCTGGAAATACTCACCAGATTATTTAGAGACATAAAAGAGCAAGGTGTTCACCGTGGCACTGTTTATACCAGGGAAAACTTAGGAATGAGTAAATGTCCATTGTCAGTTATATATATATATATACACATTATATATATATATATATTTTTTTTTGAGAGAGAGACAGAGACAGAGACAGAGAGAGCACAAGCAGGGGGAGAGGCAGAGGGAGAGGGAGAAGCAGACTCCCTGCTGAGCTGGGAGCCCAATGGACAGATGCGGGGCTCCATCCCAGGACCTGGAGATCATGACCTGAGCCAAAGGCAGACAATTAACCATCTGAGCCACCCAGGTGCCCCAATTATCATTTATATTAAGAATGAGGTAGATCTATATTTGCTGATGCAGAAAATTGTAATGTGATATATTAAGTGAAAACAGAAAGTTGAGGAGAAATACCCCATCAATATATATACACATATATATGAAAAATACATATATGTGAAAAATTGGAGGCACATACACCAGAGAGAGCATGGGGGGGGGGATGAGGGGAGACACTCAATTTCTACTATATACAATTCTGTGTGGTTTGAATATTATGTAACAAGCACCCATTATTCTTATAACCAGAAAAAGAACAATCAAGATGTAGGTTTCTTATTTTACTTTTTTTATTTTTTAAAACAAATCACCCGGTAAGTTAGGTGTGGTATAGCACAAGTCATTCCAGCGGCTTCCTTTCCACTCTGGGGGAAGTGAAGGGTTAAAGGGGCTGGGGGAGGGGAAGAGGAAGTGAGGTCAGGAAAGAAGGCCGAGGGGCCCCGTGGGCTCGGCTGGCTGCCTGGCGGCTGGCCACGCCCCTCGGCTGGAAGCCGCCCCCACCCCCCCTCCCCGCCCGGGCTGCCTGGGCGGTGCCGCACAGTTCCTAGGAGCGCAGGAGGACGAATGATGAGAATTTAATGTAAACTCAGGTGGAGATGAAGACAAGATGGTGGCACCTAGAGCAGCGATTCTCAAAGTGTGGTCCGAGGACCTGGAGGGGGAGGAGTGGGGGTACCCCGGAGGGCAAAACTGTTTTCATACCGATACTAAGACTTCACATGCCTTTCTGGGCTGTGTTATTGTTTGCACAGGTGGGGAAAACTGCTGGCACTTTACCGTGAATCATGACCCAGAGGCACCCAACAAAGAGATTTCCTTGTCCACCACGGGCACTCTTTGGCTTTTAAGAAAAAGTACGAAGGGGGCGTCTGGGTGGCTCAGTTGCTTAAGCGACTGCCTTCGGCTCAGGTCATGATCCTGGAGATCCCGGATCTAGTCCTGCATTTGGCTCCCTTGCTCATCAGGGAGTCTGCTTCTCCCTCTGACCCTGCCCCTCTCTTGTGTGTTCTCTCTCTCTCAAATAAATAAATAAAATCTTTAAAAAGTATGAAGGTATTTTAATAAAGCAGTAAAAATGAATAATGTTATTAAATCTTAACATCTTGGGTTTACCTCTTTTGAGTAGCCTGTCTGGAAGTGGGAAGTACCTATAAAGTGCTTGTGGTGCAGACCCAGGTAACATGGTTGTCTTCTGGAAAAGCATTTAGGCGTATTTGAGTTTTCGAGAGGAAGCAGCTGCTTTTTTCAGAGAACACCATTTGAACTGGAAAGAAGAATTGATGGGGAAACCATAGTTATTCAGACTTGAATATTTGGCAGATATTTTCTCAAGAATGAATGAAATAAGCCAGTCACTTCAAGGAAATAACTGACCACATTAGTTGCCAATGATAACATTTGAGCTTTCAAAGGAAAACTGAAATTTTGTAAAACTTGTATATACCACCTGAGCTTGAGAGCTTCCCAGTTCTTAAAGATGTTTCTAATGAGATTGGTGGCATTACCAAATGTGATTTCTTTTTCATATGGTGCAATGAAATGTGTCAATTTTTAGAGGGTCTGCATACCTCTGTGACCCAGTATTTTCCAGGTGACCAATGCATGACGTTAAAACGTTATGCATGGGTAAAAAATCTAGTCAAGAATGAACTTGACTGTAATAGATATGAATGTCACAGAGTGGGAAAGGCACATTGATGTTGTTCTGGATTCCACATAACAATTAACCTTTAAGAAACAATCACTTGTACATTTTTTTTTAAGATTTTAAGTAAGCTCCACACCCAACGTGGGGCTCGAACTCACAACATGGAGATCAAGAGTCACTCGCTCTACCCAATGAGCCAGCCAGGCACCCCCCCATACATCTTGTTATGGTAAAAGAATACCCCGCCATGGGGTCTCACCCAGTCTCAGTGACCAGGAAACCAGACGCCTAGAGCAGAAAAGCCACCCGGGCCTCGGTCCAGATTGGCCCATGCAAGTTGGGGTGGCCCTGGTGCTTGTGGTGTCCACCGTGCCCAGATGCACCCCCCCCGGGGGAGGACTGTGGTGCAGCCAGGGATGAGTCCCAGGCCCCCCCAAGGTAGCCCTACAACCCAAGAACCTGGCTGCATGGTCAGTCTGGAGCAGCCATGCCAGCTCAGAGTCCTTTCCAGGAAAGCTGACAAATGGGAGCATGGTCCAGAATTAGAATTCTCCAGAAAGAGAACTAACTCCTGGGTGGGCATAATAACCACATACAAGGATAAATTGGAAGAAAGGAAGAAAAGATAAAGGCATTTGGTGAGGAGCAGTTACACTTGGATGTAAGACTTGCTGCCCCTTGGCTGAGAGTGGATACTTTGACGTAAGTGATAAAGAGGACAAGTGGATCCAGATTTTCATGGAAAAGGGTGACATCAGAACTCCTCCTGCTTCACACTGGATGAAAACAACCCCGTGACAGTCGCGAGGCTGTTTGTGGGAGGAGTGGCGTGGACTTTGTACTACCATCCCGCTGACCGTTTTTCTTGCTCAAGGACAATACAAGAAATTTTTGGCACGTAGCGGTGCTCCTGGGAGCTAACATACTTCTTGTAAAGATCCTAAACCTGATAAGTGAGCAGAAAATCAATCATTTGCTCTCTGTTTTTACAGTAGAGTCTTGAAGCTAGGCTATCTTTCTTGCGTAAGATTATTTGATCAGAATATGTTTTAATGAAAGGAGCTAGAAAGCTGATTTTTTTTACATGGAAACAACTGTGCACATTTGGACAAATCAGGCATCCATTTTCTCTAACTCAGTCAAGATCAGTGGTTTAGGGCGCCTGGGTGGCTCAGTCGGTTAAGCGACTGCCTTCGGCTTAGGTCATGATCCTGGAGTCCCGGGATCGAGTCCCGGGATCGAGTCCCGCATCGGGCTCCCTGCTCGGCAGGGAGTCTGCTTCTCCCTCTGACCCTCCCGCCTCTCATGCTCTCTCTCTCTCTCATTCTCTCTCTCTCAAATAAAAATAAATAAAATCTTAAAAAAAAAAAAAAAAGATCAGTGGTTTAGACAGGAATTCAACTTTAACTCAAATGAAATGTAACTTCTTACATGTTCTACCTGGACATGATTCTTTTTGTTTCCAGTCCCAGGCACAGAGCTCCTAAACCCCTTGGAATTTCCTGAGTGACAGGAGTGTCCTTTGTTATTCATAAGGAAGGACAGAAGCTCCTTTGCTCAGGACCCACCGGACCTCACACTATGTACCTCTTCATCTCACTGTCCATCTAAATCCTTTATAATATCCCTTATAATAAGTTGGTCAATGTAAATCAACATTTCCCTCAGTTTTGTGGGCTATTCCAACAAATTATGGGACCAGAGGAGAGAGTCATGGGAATCCCCAATTTAGAGCCGGTTGATCAGAAGTTCAAGTGTCCCAGATCTGCAACTGGCATGAGGCTGGTGGGAGTGAACACTTATCCTGTGGGATCTGATGCCGCCTTTAGGTGGATGGTATCAGAATTAAGTTAAATTGTAGGACGTTCAGTCCTGCTGAGGAGGGAACAGAAGGCTAACTGAAGACAAAACACAAACTGACACCCTGCAACCTCTCCCCACGCCCCACTCCTGGGTGAGACATGTGTGACCTTCTAGGATCTCCCAACTACCTTAAGGTTAATGTCTCACCAGAGGGAAAAACAACCTTAGCTTGATATAGCCAGGCCTCCAGGGTCCTGAGGGTCTTCTTTACCATATGAAAACCCCTTTGAAACCTCCCTTTTCCTTACTTCCCCCAGCTCCGGAGTATATAATCAGCCACTCGACAACCCGGGGCAGCAGCTTTTTCTGCCCGGGTCTTCTGCGTGTGCTTTCCCAAAACCACCCTTTTACACCAAAGACGTCTCAAGAATTCTTGGTCGGGGGCTCCGGACTCCACCCCACCGAACCTCACCTACGTTCCAAAACCACATCACTGCTAAGGATTAGAGAATTGCTCAGTGTGGGAAAACGAACTAGAAAGGTGTACTGATAGATAACACAACTAACTAGATATAGGAACTATTTTCTCCCCACATTGTACCTTAACCTTAGAGCATGGAGTGGTAAGGGGGAAGGGCTCTCATAATAGGAGCACGCTCTCAGTTGGTTATGCCACCTGCCACTTTCTTGTTCAAAGTCAAGTACCTGGGGCGCCTGGGTGGCTCAGTCGTTAAGCGTCTGCTTTCAGCTCAGGTCATGATCCTGGGGTCCTGGGATCGAGCCCCGCGTCGGGCTTCCAGCTCAGCAAGGAGTCTGCTTCTCCCTCTCCCACTCCCCCTGCTTATGCTCTCACATGCGCTCTCTCTCAAATGAATAAATAAAATCTTAAAAAAAAAAAAATGAAGTAAGGGGGGGGGTGTGAAGGAAGGGAGGGAGGGAGGGAGGGAAGGAAGGAAGGGAAGGAGGGAGGGAAGGAAGGAAGGAAGGAGGGAGGGAGGGAAGGAAGGAGGGAGGGAGGGAGGGAAGGAGGGAGGGAAGGAAGGAAAGGCCCCACTGATGACTGGTCCCCTTCCTGGTACAGTGGAACGTGGGGTGCCACAGACCGCACGCTAGCTTCTCCGACCCTGAGTGCCCCTGTGTTTGTTGGTCTCATCTCCTCTCTTTTAAAATTCATGCTGAACTACTGTGGGAGAGAATAGCTGTGAAACTGAAACTAACTAAATAACTAACTAAATAAAATTAAATAAAGTAAATAAAAAAATTTTTCTGCTTTAACTTTTAATTCAGCAAATGTGGTTTTATATAACCCATATAAACAACAGCTTTTTGGAGTCCTCAACAACTTCTAGAATATACAGGAGTCCTAAAATCAAAAAGTTTGATTTTTGCTAGAGGAAAGTCCTAGCAACCCAACAAAAATGGGGCCACATTATCACACACACAAGAAATTTAACATTGATGCAATAATACTATATAATAGATAGTCCATATTAATTGTCGCAAGTTGTCCCAATAATTTCTTTAAATTTGGGAGGGGGGGCCCTCAGGGATCCAGAATCTAATAAGAATCATGCATTGCATGTGGATGTCATGCCTCATTAGCTTTCTTTTTTCTTTTTTTCTTTTTTAAAAGATTTTATTATTTTATTTGACAGAGAGAGAGAACACAAGTAGGCAGAGTGGCAGGCAGAGAGAGAGGGAAAAGCAGGCTCCCCGCCAAGCAGGGAGCCCAATGCGGGGCTCGATCCCAGGACTCTGGGATCAGGACCAGAGCCAAAGGCAGACACCTAACCGACTGAGCCACCCAGGCGCCCCTTTTTTTCTTTTTTTAAAGATTTTATTTATTTATTCGAGAGAGAGAGAGAGAGCACGAGCAGGTGGAGCAGCAGGCCCGTGGCTGAGTAAGGAGCCTGATGTGGGCCTCGATCCTAGGACTCTGGGATCATGACCTGAGCCGAAGGCAGATGCTTAACGACTGAGGGACCCAGGAGCCGCCTCATTAGCTTTCTTTAATCTAAAGCAATACCCTGTTCTTTTGTGGGCAGATGGGTGGGAGGTGTTTATATTGCTATTTTTTTTTAAAAGCCGGGTCAACTGTTTTGCAGAACATCCTAACAGTTGCATTGTTTCTTTTGTCTGATGGTTTCCTTATAATTGTATTCACACTAAATATCTTTAACAGGGGGCGCCTGGGTGGCTCAGTCGTAGTTAGCCTGAGCTCCTGCGTCATCGGGCTCCCTGCTCAGCGGGATGCCTGCTTCTCCCTCCCCCACTCCCCCTGCTTGTGTTCCCTCTCTTGCTGTGTCTCTCTCTGTCAAATAAATAAAATCTTAAAAAAAAAAAAAATCTTTAACAGGAATTTTACATTATGTCATTCTCATTGCCTCACATTAGGAAGCCCCTGATCTCTGTGTATCCTATTTTATTTTATTTTTTTTAAATATTTTGTTTGTTTGTTAAGTAATCTCTACACCCAACATGGGCTTGAACTCACAACCCCAAGATCAAGAGTCATATGCTCTACTAACTGAGCCAGCCAGGCCCACTCGTGTGTCCTATTTTAGAAAGTCCCCCCTATGTTTGGGCACTCTCTTCTTGATTGTGATTTGATTTTATTTTTTTTTTAAGATTTTTTTTTTTAAGATTTTATTTATTTGAGAGAGAGCGCGCGCACAAGGGGGGAAGGGGTGCAGGGAGGAGGGACAAAGGCAGAGGGAGAAGCAGACTCCCCACTGAGCAGGGAGCCCAACTCAGGGCTTGACCCTAGGACCCTGAGATCATGACCTGAGCCAAAGGCTGGCACTTAACTGACTGAACCAGCCAGGTACCCCAAGATTTTATTTTTAAGTAGTCTCTACACCCAACATGGGGCTAGGGCTCGAACTTACAACCCCAATACCTAGAGTCACATGCTTGGAGTACCTGGCTGGCTCAGTGGGTGGAGCATATGACTCTTCATTTCAGGATTGTAGGTTTGAGCACCAGGTTGGATGTAGAGATTGCTTAAAAATAAAAATCTTGGGGAAAAAAAAAAAAGAGTCGCACACTCTACCGACTGAGCCAGCCAGGCACCCCTTGATTGTGATTTTATATTTTTTTGCACTAGGTCTAATGCTATGTCTTCTTTGGTACTTACTGACTTTTCCTTTGTGGTCCAATATGTGGCTCTATTTGTATGATCCACGTGTTCTTGAAAACAAAAAATATGGCCCCTAATTGTAAGGTAGAGAGTTCTATGTCTGACCTTGAGAACATGCTTCTCCATTGTGTTCTTTTTTTTTTTTTTTTTAAAGATTTTATTTATTTATTTGAGACAGAATGAGAGACAGAGAGCATGAGAGGGGGGAGGGTCAGGGGGAGAAGCAGACTCCCTGCCGAGCAGGGAGCCCGATGCGGGACTCGATCCCGGGACTCCAGGATCATGACCTGAGCTGAAGGCAGTCGCTTAACCAACTGAGCCACCCAGGCGCCCTCTCCATTGTGTTCTTGAACTTATATTCTTACAAGTGTTTATAAGTTCAATCTATTAATTTCTGAGAGAAGTATTAAGGTCTCCCATTGTGGTTGTAGATGTTCTTTTCTCTTTGCAATTCCATCCATGGTGATGTATATATATATATATATATTTTTTAAAGATTTTATTTATTCACTTGAGAGAGGGAATGAGAGACAGACAGCAGGAGAGGGAGGAGGGTCAGAGGGAGAAGCAGACTCCCCGCCGAGCAGGAAGCCCGATGCGGGACTCAATCCCAGGACTCCAGGATCATGACCCGAGCCGAGGGCAGTCGCTTAACCAACTGAGCCACCCAGGCGCCCGGTGATGTATATATTTTGAAGCTATGTTAAGTGTAGGTTCATGCTTGTTCTATTTTTCTAGTGAATTATTCTTTTTATCATTAAATAACAACCATCCGTATACCTAATATTGCTTTTTGCTTTAAGATTTGTATTATATTATGTTATGTTGTGTTATGTTATGTTATATAATATTGCCACACCCAGCTTTACTTTGGTTGGTATTTGTCTGCTACATATTTTCTCATGCTTTTTTACACTCATCTTTTCTGTCACCAGGTTCTACATGTATCCACATGCAGCTGCATTTTATTTTTGTAACATACTTGAAAGTGCATGTCTTATAAAAGACACATCTAAACTATTCACATTTGTAGAGATTCCTGAAGATTATTTACTTATTTCTATCCCTTTGTTTTGCATTTTCTGCTTGCCATGCTTTTCGTTTGCTTTTTTCCCACATCCTTTTTATTTATTTATTTTTTTAAGATTTTATTTATTTATTTGACAGAGAGAGACACAGCGAGAGAGGGAACACAAGCAGGGGGTAATGGGAGAGGGAGAAGCAGGCTTTTCACGGAGCAGGGAGCCCGATTCGGGGCTCAATCCCAGGACCCCGAGATCATGACTTGAGCCGAAGGCAGACGCTTTAAGACTGAGCCACCCAGGTGCCCCTTTCCACATCCTTTTTAGTTTTCTGTTGGGTCAATCAAGATTTCTTTATGCTCCTCCACCCCCTTTACTGGTTTAGAAGTTATACATCTATTTCTACTCATTTAGAAATTAAATTCTTATTTTTTTAGTATCTTATTTATTTATTTGACAGAGAGAGAGAACACAAGCAGGGGGAGCGGCAGACGGAGGGGGAGAAGCAGACTCCCTGCTGAGCAAACAGCCCAACGCAGGGCTCAATCCCAAGACCCCTGGATCATGACCTGAGCCGAAAGCTAACGTTTAATGCACTGAGCCACCGGGGCGCCCCAGAAATTAAGTTCTTAACGTGACTTAACAAAGTTTAAAACTCATCATTTTCTTTATCGTTCTTAAAAATGTGAAAAACTTAGATGATTTCTGGGGTGCCTGGGTGGCTCAGTAAAGCGTCTGCCTTCGGCTCAGGTCATGATCCTGGGGTCCTGGGATCGAGGCCAGCATCGGGCTCCCTGCTCCGTGGGAAGCCTGCTTCTCCCTCTCCCACTCCCCCTGCTTGTGTTCCCTCTCTCGCTGTGTCTCTCTCTGTCAAATAAATAAATAAAATCTTAAAAAAAAAAAAAAACTTAGATGATTTCTGTCCAATTTCTCCTCTCCTATATTCCATGTTATTATTCCATAGTATTCTAGTTCCAGTGGGGTTTCTGAGCTCCCTCGTTTTTCAAATAGATTCATCAGCACGTTTCGCCCATTTCTTAGCTCAGCGTGGCATCATGCATCCCACTTCCTAACTGAAGGGCATCAACGAACAGGTCTTTCAACAAGCGTCCTGAGTAATTAACAACCTCTGTCTCAAATTGTCCAACTTCATCCTCCGTCCTTTTTTTTTTTTAAACTTTTTACTGGAGCATAATATATGTATACACATATACAGAAAAGTACACAAATTATTGATGTACAGCTTATGAATGTTCACCCCATTACTGCCCAGCTCAGGAAACAGAACCTCACCAGCACACCAGAAACCCTCCTCAGGCCATCTCCTAGGCCCTGTTTTTCTCCCAACTTCCCCCCAAATAATTGCTATCCTAAATTCTACTAAAATGGGCTGGTTTTGTCTATTTTCATTTTGGATGTAAATGGAATCAGACAGCATGTACTCTGTTGTGTCTTCTCAACATTCCGTTTGTGAAATTCATCCATGCTTTTGCATAACATGCTATAATTTATTCTGTTGCTATATAAAATCCCATGTTATGAAACTGCCACAATATATGTATCCATTCTACTATTGATGGACATTGTTTTTTTTTCTGGTTTGGGGCTATTATTAATGAGGCTTGTGTGAATGTTCTAGCGCTTGTCTTTTGCTGCACGTATGTAGGAAATTCCGTTGGACGACACTTAAAAGTGAGTTAGTGGCTCATAGGTTACTGCATAAGCATTCAGCTTTCATAGACACTTTAAATGGCTTTTCCAAGTGATTGTCTCATTTATTTTCTACCAGCAATGTATGGGAGTTTCAGTTTCTCCACATCTTTGCGGACACTTGGCGTTGTCGTTCTTCTGGGTTTGGGTCATTCTCCTGAGTGTGTAGAGGTATCTCGTGGCAGTTTTTTTTTTTTTTTTTAAAGATTTATTTATTTGAGAGTGTGTGTGTGTGTGTGAGCAGGGTGAGGGGCAGAGGGAGAGAGAGAGAGAGAATCTAAAGCAGACTCCCTGCTGAGCACAGAGCCCAGACAGATGCTGGGCTCCGTCCCATGACCCTGAGAACATGACCTGAGCTGAAATAAAGAGTCATTGGTTTAACTGACTGAGCCACCTAGGCGCCCTTCATGGCGGTTTTAAATTGCATTTGCCTGGAAATGGATGGGACTGAGCTCCTTTTCATATGTTTAATATTTATTTGATTATTCTCTTTTATGAAGTGCCTGTTTCTTATGCTTATTTTTTTCTCCCACTGGATTCTTCCTGTTTCTGATTTGTAGGAGTTTATATACATTCTGATATAAGTACCCTTTTTGGACACATACACTAAAAGTTTTCTCCCATTCAGTGGCTTACCTTCTCGTTCTCTTATTATGTCTTTTTTTTTTTTAAGATTTTATTTATATATTTGAGAGAGAAAGAGAGCATGAGTGGGGGCTTCTGGAGGGGAATGGGGAAAGGGAGAGGGAGAAGTAGACTCCCTGTTGATTAGGGAGCCTGACTTGAGGCTCCATCCCAGGACCCTGGGATCATGACCGAGTTGAAGGCTGATGCTTAACTGACTGAGCCACCCAGGCACCTTCTTCTTCTTTTTTTAAAAGATTTTATTTATTTGTTTGAGAGAGAGAGAATGAGAGACAGCACGAGAGGGAAGAGGGTCAGAGGGAGAAGCAGACTCCCTGCCGAGCAGGGAGCCTGATGTGGGACTCGATCCCGGGACTCCAGGATCATGACTTGAGCCAAAGGCAGTCGCTTAACCAACTGAGCCACCCAAGCACCCAATAAATAAAATCGTTTTTAAAAAATGTATTTATCAGAGAGAGAGAGCACACAAGCAGAGGGAGCGGCAGGCAGAAGGAGAAGCAGACTCCCTGCTGAGCAAGGAGCCCGATGCAGGACTTGATCCTAGGACCTTGGGATCATGACCTGAGCCAAAGGCAGACACTTAATTCACTGAGCCACCCAGGCATCCCACTATAAAAGGTTTTTTTAATTTTTTTTTAAGAATTTTTTTTTAAAAGATTTTATTTATTTGAGAGAAAGAATGAGAGAGAGAGAGAGCATGAGAGGGGGAGGGTCAGAGGGAGAAGCAGACTCCCCGCCGAGCAGGGAGCCCGATGTGGGACTCGATCCCGGGACTCCAGGATCATGACCCCAGCCGAAGGCAGTCGCCCAACCAACTGTGCCACCCAGGTGCCCCTAAAAGTTTTTTTTTAAATAGCTGCCAAATATTCATCACATGCCTTTCCCTGGCACAGGGGCTCTGGACTCAGAAAAGGCTGGTGAATATCTTGTCCCAATCTCTTCCAAACTGTGTAACTTTCAACAAGTTATTTAAATACTCTGGGTTTTAGGGCATCTGGGTGGCTCAGTTGGTTAAGTGTTTGCCTTCAGCTCAGGTCGTGGTCCCAGGACCCTGGGATGGAGCCCCCCCCCTCAGGCTCTCTGCTCAGTGGGGAGTTTGCTTCTCCCCACCCTCCTGCCCCCTCTCGTGCTCTCACACTCTCTCTCTCTGTGTCTCACAAAAATAAAGAAATAAAATCTTTAAAAAAAATAATAATAGGGGGGCGCCTGGGTGGCTCAGTCGTTAAGCGTCTGTTTTCGGCTCAGGTCATGATCCGAGTCCCACATCGGGCTCCCTGCTCGGCGGGAAGTCGGCTTCTCCCTCTCCCACTCCCCCTGCTTGTGTTCCTGCTCTCGCTCTCTCTGTCAAATAAATAAAATCTTAAAATAATAATAATAATAATAATAATAACAGGGGAGCCTGGGTGGCTCAGTCGGTTAAGCAGCTGCCTTTGGCTCAGGTCATGATCCCAGGGTCCTGGGATGGAGCCCGCATCGTGCCCTGCTCAGTCGAGAGCCTGCTTGCCCCTCTGCCTACTTGTGCTCTCTCTCTCTGTGTCAAACAAATAAATAAAAAGAAATAAATAAATAAATAATAAAATAAAATACTCCAGGTTTTAGCTTTCATGGGAGGTGGCCAGATCCTGAACTGAGTTGGTTATGTAGTTCCTCAATTCCTAATTAATAATTGATTGACTTAGAAGCCCTGCATCAACTGAAACTGTGGATCATTAACCCTAGAACAGTCTTATTTACTCGTGAAAGTCTCCTAAAGACCTGGGATAGGCCTCGTGTTGCGAGTCCACAGTTTTATTGGACGTGACCAAGGACAATCAAGCTACAGCAAGATGAATGCCCTGTGATAGTTGAAACCAAAGCCAGCCTTGGCGGCCTGAAGGAATAACAATTGAGCGACTTACTCACATTCCCTTATCGGATCATGGGATTATTCTTTATCCATAGAGCTAGTGGTTCTGAAAGGATTCTAACCTGATCTTAGCTGACGGCCTCAGGGGAGAGCTGCCTGACTTTTCCGTGGCTCACTCTAGCATCTATAAAATGGGCAGAGTCAACGTTCAATACCCACCCCTCAGTGATATTGTCAAAGTCGAAGGAGCGCTCAGCTGAGGGAGGACGCAGCAAGTGTGGGGATCCGTAGTGGCCACCAGTATGCTCAGCCCTGGTGGTGTGGACGTGGGGGAGAGTTGGCCATTTGAGGCAGCGGACTCTGGATCTGAGTGGAGCGGGGAAACCCAAAAGGCTGGGGTGCTTGTTTACGGGGGCCGGATGGGGATTACTGGAACTGATGAGACGTGGCTAAAGACCAAATTCCTGACATGAGTTTGTCCAGTGCTGGTAAATGTTATTAACAACCAGCTCCATGGAGATGTGTGCCTGTATATGTGTCCTGATTTCCTGATCTAAATACTTCAGCCCCCGCCAATCTCAAACTACCCACATAACATCACGGAACAGAGTTGTATAGTGTTTCTATTATATAGTATTTCTATCATATGGATACAATAGGTGTAAATATCCTCAAGGGAAGAGATACTAGTAAAATAAATTAAAAAATAAATAAATAAAAACAAAAAAATAAATAAGAAGTGATGAGTTTTGAGTTTTTAAATATAATTTATTTATAGGTTTATATAACTTAATTTTTTAAGATTACTTATTCATTTAAATAATCTCTACACCCAATGTGGGGCTCGAACTCACGACCCCGAGATCCAGAGTCGCACGCTCCTCTGACTGAGCCAGGCAGGCGCCCCTCTATAACTTAATTTTTAATGATGGCTGGCTTTAACAACTGGCTTGCAGAATTCCTGAAAATATAATAATTGACTCTCATGAACCTGCATAAACTGGCTCTAGCCATCACCGAATTAGTCCTCAGGTCCTCATTTGGAGCCCGTAATCATGGACAAATAACATTCATGTTTAGTTCAGCACTTGGCACCGGGACAAGTGCTAAGGATGGGCTCAATGTACTTCTTAAGGACAAGTGCTCATTCCCCTGGGAACCGTGTTCCCTCCCCCACGACACAGCCCAGAAGGTGACCTTTTCCTTTCCTGGCTCTAGGCTATTTATCTTCCCAAGCCACCAGCACGCACGCGCCCCCCCCCCCCCCCCCCCCCCCCCCCCCCCCCCCCCCCCCCCCCCCCGCCCCACACACACTTCAGGACAGACTATCTCAGGAATGCATGGGACGTGCACACGGGACACCATGGCCAGACATTCGCTGAACCCATGTCAGGTGTTCACAAGGTCATCCAGATGGCCAGAAGGAGAGCAGCCGCCTGCTCCTGGGCTCTCAGCCCCATGACCTCTGTGTTCATGGGTTAGGCATGCCCTTGACGAACAGACCCCACCAGTCCACTATCCTTGTATGTTTCCAAGCCTGGATCCAAACTACTATTTCTCATTTGACCTCTCTTCTCTCCCTTGCGTGCTACCTCTGCAAGTCACAGAGACAGTTGCCGTGTTGACAACTACGTGCTCTGGGAGCTTGCTCTAGAATTACCCCACTTAAGCCCCATAGCAACCCTATGAAGTAGGTACTATTCTTGTCCCAAGTCCTGTGGTTGAGAAATCCAGGGCTTGGGGTAGTGTGCTAAGTTGCCCACGGTGTATGGGAAGGACCCAGTATTTTTCCTTTCTCCCTCAAATGTCTCTTCATGTGGTATCCTCCTCAGTGTATGCACAGTTATTTTGCATTCTTTAACACGTTGCTTCCTACTAAGCGTTCTCGGGCATAGAGACGGTTGTAGAAGCCATGGGTCTGAGAAGATTGCTCAGGAGAGGGTGTGCTATGGAACGGGGCTGGGGAGGGACCATTGATGAGACCCTGGGGGAACACCAGAACTTAAGGGCCCCCGAGGGCTGTCACAGAAAGTGCAAGCTGTCCAGGTGATGGTCCGCAGTGGGGAAGCTACAAAGTGGATGAGTAAATGGACACCAAAGGTGTCCCCTGGATTGGACAATCCAGAGACCATCAGTGATCTTGGCAGGGGCCTTTTCTTTATTTCTTAACCAGATGATGAGGAAGCTGGAGCAGGCCAAGGAAGAACCTAACCCCAGTGGGTTGAAGAAAGGCCAGGAGGTAGCAGAGTGGGGTCTACCAGTGTAGACCTCTCTTCCGGTAAGAACGCAGGAGGCACATGCTAGACGGAAGGAGGGCTTTTGCGGTGTAGCTTTTACTTTGTTGGTGTTTTAAACTGGGAATGTCCTTAGCCTTGGTGAGGCTGAAGATACCAGTGACAGAGGAGAGTGATGACAGGAGGCAGCGGTGGCCACGGGCTGAGGGGGTCTGAGCTGCAGACAGTGGGGTGGGCGGATATCCACCTCGGGGCCTGAGGAGTGAGCTGCGCTGGGCATTGCCTGGTGGCCTCTAATCCTTCGGATAAATAGGAGGTGGAGAGTGAGGGGGGTGAATAGTTGGGGGCACCAAGGGGCGTGGTGGGGCTTGTAACCAGCTGCTTGGGAGGTTGCCTGGAGACACAGCTGAAGTAGGAGGTAACGTACATGTGGGACAGTCCCCTAGCTGTCATGGCCCAGCAGCCCTATACCTGGACTTCTTTGCAGAAACTGGTTATGTCTATGGTCAGTAAGTTCATCAAACTCATTCATCGTCTCCTTTCTTACTGCTTCTGTCTCCAGGAGGTGACACTCTCCAAGTTCTAAGGACAGCTCACCGAGGCCGTCCAGTAAGCAGTGAGGGATTTCTTCCCACCATGTGAAGGTTCAAGAGGTTGGTGGTCCGCAGCCTGGGAAAGGGCTCTCGCCAGACACAGCATCAGCCAGCCCGTTGATTGTGGAGCTCCCAGCCTTCAGAACTGTCAGGATTAAATATTTGTTTTTTCAGTCGCCTTGTCTATGGTAATTTGCTCCAGCAGCCTGAGCTGTAACCCCATGTGCAGAATGAGGAAGTGAGTCGTTTTGCCCAGAACAGGGCAGGACTTCTAGCTCTGGGCCAGTGACTTTCCACCGTGTCACGGGATGTACCACAAGGTGCTGTGGTCTCCAAGGTCTCCCCTTACTTGATCCAACAGAAAATACGTCCTTGGAATTGGCCGCCCTGGGCTCAGCCTAGAAGGAGGAATTCATTGCAAGCACCAGCCCTTTTCCTCTGACACAGATTTACCTCTTTGATAATCTTTTTTTAAAGATTTTATTTATTTATTAGAGAGAGAGCGCACGAGTGGGGGGATGGGCAGAGGGAGAGGAAGGGGGCAGACTCCCCGCTGAACGTGGAACCCCATGTGGGGCTCGATCCCAGGACCCTGAGATCATGACGAGCCGAAGGCAGATGCTTAACCGACTGAGCCACCCAGGTGTCCCCCTCTTTGATAATTTAGACCTGACTTTCATGAAAAGGCAAATAGGTTTCCTCCCTGATCTATGGGTAGTGGCTACACAGGAGCCCTCTGGAAGAGCCCTGTGATCAACTAGCCAGGTCTGCCAAGGTCAAGGCCATGGGAGGGTTAATCCTGTCTGCTAAATATTTGCCCAAGCTGGTAAGAGATGGGGTAGGTGGCAGACTGAAGGTTTAGCTTTGCAGAAAAGTTTGGGAAGGGAAGACATGAAAGATTCCATAAAAGTCTGTTTTCTGTCACCCTGCTAAGCAGTCTGGCACTGTATGGCTGCGACTGAGAATGTTTATGTCTCTCAGGGGTGTCAAGGCAGGGCTTGTCCAGGAAGACAAAGACAAATAGCAGCTCTGTTCGTCCTACCGCCTGTTGAATCCAGGGCCCAGTGAGCAGGACAGTTACCAAGATTTCTGGGCAAGGCTTACTCTTGGCACCCAGGCCTGAGGAGATGGGGAGGCCAAGCGCCTGTCAAAATAGCCTGGCAGAGGGAATTCTGAGTTTGCCTCCCTGCCAGAGACAGGCACAGGACGTCCCCAGTGCAGCCCGGTCCTTTGCTCTGGCTACAAATGGATTCACATTCTGGGAGACCTTAAGCTTGCACAGTTGGGTCAGCTAGGCAGGGGCCTCCTTTTAAGAAAAGAATACAAAATTAGGTACTGACCCTTGGAGGAGGCCCAGAAGCTTAAGCTTCAGAAAGTGATATATGTGGAGCAGAAAATAAAATAGGATGAGGGGACAGGACACAAGGGAAAGGAGCATCTGCTCTAGACTGGAGTAGTCAGGGAAGGTGGACTTTTGAGCTGCAAACCAAATGACAAGGAGCCAGTCATGGAGAGATCAGGGTGAAGACATTATGAGCTGAAGGAACAACAAGTGCAAAGGCCCTGAGGTCGAGACAGGCTTGGGATGCCACCAGCCCAAGAAGATCGGTGGGAGGTGGCGGGGGAGAAGAAGATCAGTGGGCCTGCAGTATAGTGAGTCAGGAGAGAGGGAGAGGTGGTGAGTCCAGAGGAATGGGCAGGGTTCACATTGAGCCTTGAAGACATGGTAAGGACACCATTATTCCAGGATCTGTGGGAAGTCGTTGAGGCCTTTTAAGTGAAGCTGACTATGAAAAGAGCATTATGGTGGTAACTGGAATGGCCTGCACAAACTTCCAAAAAGAGAGTGGCAAGTGGAGGTGGGGGTGTGTCAGCAGAACCTGGTCCTTCTAGGTCTGATGGTCAGGACAGTCATCAGGACGAGAGGGCATTCCTCTTGTTTCCTACAGAGCTTCCCGGTGTTACTCAAGTTCACCCCACAGAGCCCTTTGGGAACAAAAGGGCCAATCCATATCTGCACTGCTAGACTTCATGGCTCTGGGCTGCTTTGGAAGTTCCAGGCCAAGCGCATGGGATACAGACAGACTCAAGGTGCCCTTAGCAACCTTAGGGACCCCGGGAATGAGCACTCCTGTTTCCAGAATATCTAACAGGCACACTTGGGGTGGAAAGGAAGGTGAGTGCCTTTCTGTGGTCTGCTCCCTCCTCAGGCTGTGAAGTTCTGGGCCTCCGGAAGACTGGTCCCCAGACTAATCTCCATGGGAACCTCTGAGGTGCCCCAACCTCTAGTGGGAAGCATGTGGTATGGGGCAGGGGTTGGGGAGAAGAAGGAGGAACTGTATTGCTGGAGGTGCCCAATGAGTAGGTCTGCCCTGTGGAGAAGGGCCGAGGGAGACACGGATTAAGAGGGTCTTCAAGCCCAGGGAAAGGAGAGCAGATGGGGGCCTGTGGGGGATGAGTAGTGAGGAGGGATGGAACGTGGCCCCTCCACCAGCTCCCCACTCCCCATCCTCCCATCTCCTGTTGAATCTGAGGGAGCTAAGGGCCTCCCCAGGCCAATCAACATGGTAGCCCAAGTTCGCTTCTCTGTCTGGGATTTGAGAATGGGAAGATGGAAAGTCAAGAAGAGCTGGGTCTCCCCGTCGTGCCTGCTGGTGGAGTTTGAGTTTCAGCACTGAGTTTGAGACATCAAAACAAAGGGCTTTGGGCCAAATTGGGGGGTGGGGGGCGGGCAGGAGGAAAGTGCTCACAGTTCAGGTAATAGAGAGAGAGACAGAGAGAAAGAGAGGCAATGAACTGTAGAAGAGGGGGGAGAAAAGCACCTTGACAAACTCGAGAAACTGGCTAACTGGTTACAGGGATCCCAGCAGGCCTGCCTAAGAGGGAACGATAGTTGGAAGGTGCTAGGGATTTCCAGCAAAAACAACCAACCAACCATCAGACTGAGAGACAACGGAGAAGGGCCTCAGCTGTGTCGTGGCCTGGACGCCTCTGTCCCAGGGGTCCTGTGGTCACAGCACTCCACAGTGAGGCCCTGCCCCTCATCAACTGAAAATGAAGGCAAGTAAAGCTATCTGTGGAGAGGTAGAATGGTGAGGGCTGTGTTAAGCCGTTAGTGGGAGGAGACCGATTCTACTACAAGTGACCTGGGTGGGGCCCCAGGAGAACAGGATTGTTTGCCGGTAAAGGAAACCTCATTGCATCTCTTGTTTCTGGTCCCGAGAAAGCTCTTCTTGGGATGGGGTGGGGCAGTCGGTCAACAAAGAGCCAGAAGGTGGCAGTGTCTACCCAGGGAGGGGTGTGGGCAGGGCCCCTGGCTGTGGAGGTGTCCCTCGCCGATGGCAGCCAGAGTCACCAGGGTATGCAGCCTCGAGTGGCCCCTTGCCATGATCTGAGCCTGCCAGGCCTTCCTCCCTTGGCCTGGGCCCAATCTCCTCCAATCTCCTCCCGCTCCTGTCCCACAGGCAGTGGGACCCCCAGGATCCTCCTCGCTGTCCCCAGGGTTCAGAGGGGCTTGTTTTCCAGTACCTCTGGCCAGAGTCCTGTGCTGCTGATCTCCTGAGACCCTGCCTCTCACTTCCAGGTCCCAGCTCCTCCCGCTGCTGTGCACCCATCCTGGACTCAGAGTGAGCCTCTCCTTGCTCACACAAGATACAGTGCAGGGCAAAAGAGGAGTCCATCTAGCAGGAACACAAGCCATTCAAAATGCAATATTACAGATGCTGGTCTTGAAAGTCCTATAGTACCTGGGCATCTGAGTGGCTCAGTCGGTTAAGTGTTCAACTCCTGATTTCGGCTCAGGTCATGAGATCGAGCCCCACACCTGGCCCTGTGCTGCGCATGGAGCCTGCTTAGGATTCTCTCTCTCTCTCTCTCCCACTGTCCCTCCTTACCCCACCCCTACCCCCACACACTCATACAGGCTCTCGCTCTCTAAAAAAAAAAAAGTCCTATAGTATCAAAAGCCCAATGACATCTTTTGCTGGGTACCCAGCTGGCTCAGTCAGACTCTTAATCTCGGGGTTGTAAGTTTGAACCCCATGTTGGGTATAGAGATTACTTAAAATCTTTAAGGGGCACCTGGGTGGCTCAGTCGGTTAAGTGTTCGACTCTTGATTTCTGCTCAGGTCATGATCTCGGGGTCCTGGGATCAAGCCCTGCATTGGGCTCCACTCTCAGCAGAGAGTCGGCCTGAGATTCTCTCCCTCTCCCTACCCTCCGCTTGTTCACTCTCTTTCTCTCAAATAAATAGATAAATCTTTTTTTTTAAGATTTTATTTGGGAGAGAGAGAATGAGAGAGAGAGAGGGAGGAGGGCCAGAGGGAGAGGCAGACTCCTCACTGAGCAGGGTGTCCGATGCGGGACTCGATCCTGGGACTCCGGGATCATGACCTGAGCCGAAGGCAGTCACTTAACCAACTGAGCCACCCAGGCGCCCCAACAAATAAATCTTTTTTAAAAAATAAAATCTTTAAAAAGAAAAGAAAAATCCATCCTAAAATTCATATGAAATCTCAAGGGACCCTGAATAGCCAAATAATCTTGAGAAAGAAGCAGAGTTGGAGGTCTCACACTTCCTAATTTCCGAAGTTACTACAAAGCTACGGTAATCAAGACAGTGTGTTACTAGCATAAAGACAGACATATAAGCCGATGGAATAGAATAGAGAGCCCACAAATAAACCCTCGTGTGTGTGGTCAGTTGATCTTCAACAAGGATGCCAAGACCACCGGGATGGCTACTATTTTTAAAAAGAAGAAACAAAACCCCCAGAAAATAACAAATGTTGGCCAGGATGTGGAGAGGCTGGAATTCCTGTACACTGTTGGTGGGAATGTAAAACGGTGCAGCCAGTGTGGAAAATAGTATGGTGGTTCCTCAGAAATGAAAAATAGTAGAATTACCATATGATCCAGAAATTCCACTTCTGGTCAGATGCCTAAAAGAATTGAAACAGAGTTTCAAAGAGATAATTTGAACATCTTGTTCATAGCGGCATTATTCACAAGAGCCAAAAGGTGGAAGCCGCCAGAGTGTCTACCAAAGGATGAATGGATCAACAAAAGGAGGTAGACACGTATGATGGAATATTATTCAGCCTTAACAAGAAAGGACATTCTTGGGGCACCTGCGTGGCTCAGTCGGCTAAGCGTCTGCCTTCCGCTCAGGTCATGATCTCGGGGTCCTGGGATCCAATCCTGCATTGGGCTCCCTGCTCAGCGGGGAGGCTGCTTCTCCCTCTCCCTCTGCTGCTCTCCCTGCTTGTGCTCTCTCTCTCTCAAATAAATAAATAAAATCTTAAAAAAAAAAAAGAGTAAGGAAATTCTGTCATGTGCTACCATATAGATGAACCCTCAGGACATTATGCTAAGTGAAATAAACCGGATACCAAGGGACAAATACCATATGATTCCACTTACACGAGGTGCCCAGAGTTGTCGAATTCATAGAGACAGAAAGAATGACAGTTGCCAGGCGCTGGGGGGGGAGGAGGAGTTACTATTTAATGCGTACTATTTTATGTCATTTCAGTTTGGGAAGGTGAAGAACGGTGGTAATAGCCGCACAATACGGAGAATGTACCTCATGCCACTGAAGTGCAGAGCTAGAAATGATTAAGATGGTAAATTTTGTTCTGTGTATGTTACCACAATTTTCTTTTAATTCTTTTGGGGCTGCCTGGCTGGCTCAGTAGAGCATGTGACTCTTGATCTCAGGGTCCTGAGCTCAAGCCCCACATTGGGTATAGAACCTACCTAAAAAAAAAAAAAATCAGTCAGTCCGCCCATCCGTCCTTTGGTGTCCCTGCCACTGGAAATTTCTCACTGGAATCCATCCCAGACTGTGGCTCCTGCCATTTTGTTTTGCACCGCACCCGCCCCCCCATTTAATTTCTCTGACCTTCCCTGTCTTCTCTTTTCTTGGGGTCGCTTTTCCCTAAGCTCCCGTGAAGACGCCGGTAAAGCTGTTTAGTCCCTCATGTGTTTAACCGTGTCCCTTCAACCATGTCCCTGGCACCGCCCTCCCCTTCCTCAACCAAAGTGGCTGATCGAGATGTTTTCCTAAACAAAACTGTCCTCGCCCCGCTAACTGCATGGAAAACGTGCCATCTGGTGTATACGCTGGTCTCCTGAGAAATCGAGGAGTCCAAGCTCCCAGCTGAGACTCAGATCTCTCCACCAGCTGCCAGGCTGAGGCTAGACCCGGGGCCCCAGGAATGAATTTGTCAGAGTCAAGGCCGCAGTGGGGCAGTCTCTTGGCAGCCTGCCAGCAGCCCCTTCTGGCAATGTTCCATCTGTCTGAGCAGCACAGATCGAGCCTCAGATGTGCGGGGCCCGAGGAGAAAACCCGAGAAGGATGACAGCACGGAGGTGAGGTGACCTCAGTAGAGCGGAGGTGCTTGGGGTCCAGAGCTGTTGGGAGACAGGAGGTGACAGTGGACTGGATGTGAAGAAAGTTTGCCCCTGCACAGAAAGCCGAGTCGTGTGTGCGAGTGTGTGGGGGGGTGTGGTGTGATGCCCCTGGAGAGGTCTCAGGGGTGGGGAAGATGAAAAGGAAGGCCAGGAGCTCTTCCTGTGGGTGAAGAGATATGACAAGGTGGCCAGGGAAACAGATAATGCCTTCTAGGCAGAGATCTGCAGAGTGGAGCCGAGAGAGGGCACGGCGAGAAGTCTTCAGAACAAAAGCGGCCATGAGATAAGCACTTACCATGCGCCAGGCACTCAACGCTGACAGTAGCCGCAATTACTGTTCTTGCATGCCGGGCATCGTCCTGAGCCAGCACCGTCTAGTAAACACGCAATGCAAGCCACGTATGTCATTGTAGGTATTCTAGGAGCTGCATTTTATTTTTATTTATTTATTTATTTATTTATTTATTTATTTATTAAAATACAAACAAACAAGGCGCCTCTTAAAATAATAATAATAACAGGGGAGCCTGGGTGGTTCAGTCGGTTAAGCAGCTGCCTTTGGCTCAGCTGCCTTTGGCTCAGGTCATGATCCCAGGGTCCTGAGATCGAGCCCCGCATCGGGTTCCCTGCTCTGCGGGAGACCTGCTTCTCCCTCTCCCACTCCCCCTCTCTCGCTGTGTCTCTATCTGTCAAATAAATAAATAAAATCTTTAAAAAAAAAAGTTCAAAGGAACAATGATGCCATGGTTTGAACTGAGAGGGAAAGAGGTGTTTGAACCATATTCTACACCAGCATTTTATTTTTATTTTATTATTTTTTTTTTAAGTAGACTCTACACCGAATGTGGGGCTTGAGCTCACGACCCAAGATCAAGAGTTGCATGCTCCACTGGCGGAGCCAGCCAGGAGCCCCATCTTTTCCTTTCTTTCTTTCTTTCTTTCTTTCTTTCTTTCTTTCTTTCTTTCTTTCTCTCTCTCTCTCTTCTTCCTTTCTTTAAGATTTTATTTACTTATTTGAGAGAGAGAATGAGTGAGAGAGAGAGAGAGAGAGCATGAACAGGGGGAGGGGCAGAGGGAGAAGCAGGCTTCCCACTGAGCAGGGAGAGGGATGCAGGGCTCGATCCCAGGACCCTGGGATCAATGACCTGAGCCGAAGGCAGACACTTAATGACTGAGCCACCCCCACGCCCCGAGCAGGGGTTTTTAATTAGAGTACCCAGATGATGTTGGGAAGGGGGAAGACACAAACCCCCGAATTAGTGTGCAAAATCTGTGTGTGTGCATCTTTGTAGGGAGAGGTGGCTTATTTTCATTCAATTTCCCAAAGGGCCTGGGACCCACCTAGAGTACGTGGTGGGTCTGAGTGGCCACCGGATCAGGCCCTGCACTGTCTGATCCTTTGCAAACTTCTCCGGCCAAGAACCACGGCTTCTGGACTCCTCCGTTTCTCTTTCCCAGCCCAGCAGCAGGCTGGCTTTCCGTTTAAGACCATGCATCAGAAAGACCTGCTTTTCGGGCTCCGTGAGCCTTCGTGTGTGTTAAGTGGTGGCTGGTGGCAGCTTAGAGCAGAGAGGCTTCACCTTGGCTCTGTTGGATCCTCTGCTTGCTCCCGGCCCCACAGGCTGAGGCTCAAATTCTAGCTGCAAAAAAGGAAAAAAAAAAAATTTACACAAGACTTCCTGAACCCCTGGGTTTCTCATGACCAGCAAAAACTTTCAGTGTGAAAACTTGAAATACCAAGTGCTTGTATCTGCTTGCCTTTCTTCCCTTTTAATTACGTAGTGTCTTCGTTTGCTGGGCTGCCATAACAAAGAACCATAGATTGGATGGTTTAAACAGCAGAAATTCATTTTCTGACCGTTCTGGACTCTGAAAGTCCAAGATCAAGGTGTCAGCAAGGTTACTTCCATTTGAGGCCTCTCTCCTTAGCTTGCAGATGGCTGTCTTCTCCCGGTCTTCACATGGTCTTCCCTCGGTGTGTGTCCTAATCTCCTCTTATAGGAACGTTGGTCAAATTGGATTAGAGCCCACCCCAATAACCTCACTTCACCTTAAATTCCAAATACAGTCATATTCTGAGCTCCTGGGGATTAGGACTTCAACTAATGAATTTGGGAGGGACACCATTCCGCTGCTAACAACTTTGTTACACTTTTGTGATTCTAAAAATCACATATATTCTCCATAGAAAATATAGAAACTTCAGAAATAGAGAAATTAATGAAAGGATCTCTGCAAAAATCATTCTTTTTCTTTAAGCATATAAAGGAAAAAGTGAAAGCACACCCCTTTCTCCACTTCTCCCTCCTCCCCAAAGAACACCCGTAATAATGGTTTGTAATAATAGGGACATGTCCTCTCAAATCTTTTCTGTGCTTGCACAAGCTGCTTCCTGGAACGTCCTTGTCCCCACATCTCGACCCGCTCATGCAGCTGTCCTAGAGAACACACTGCTCCTGCTATGAATTAAATCTTCGTGCACCTTCACACTGACTCTAGAATTGTTCTGTTGAAGGCCACACAAAATGTTAACAATTAGAGCTCAGATTGTTTTTTATTTTTGAAGTTTTTTATTTACTTAAAGTAATCTCTACACCCGATGTGGGACTTGAACTCACGACCCAGAGATCCAGAGTCATGTGCTCCTCCAACATAGCCAGCCAGGCGCCCCTAGAGCTCAGATTTAAAAGGAAATTTTTTTTAAGATTTTAGTTATTAAAAAAAAAAGATTTTATTCATTTATTTGACAGAGAGAGACACAGCAAGAGAGGGAACACAAGCAGGGGGAGTGGGAGAGGGAGAAGCAGGCTTCCCGCAGAGCAGGGAGCCCAATGCGGGGCTCGATCCCAGGACCCTGGGATCAGGGCCTGAGCCAAAGGCAGATGCTTAATGACTGAGCCACCCAGGCACCCCTAAAAGGAAATTCTATAGTAAGGTACTCGTTGCCATTTTGTTACTTGTTTTATGGTTGTTTTTGTAGTTCTCTGCTCCTTTCTTCTCTTGCTCTCTTTTCTCACCATGAGTTGGGTTAGGAAATTCTAGAAAGGAGGCACATAAAAGTGAATGAGACTTGTCAGAAGGGCTTCTGATACGTTAACCAGGCTTGAGTTTAGGTAATGGGGCAGAAAGTTATTTTTCTCACCTCATCTTCCTGCTTAGTTGGATCCTCTACATTTTCTTTAATGAGCTTAGATTACTTTTTATAATGGGGGAAATGAACAACCGTAATAGAGTACTGCCAACAGGGACAATTAGAAGGAACTTTGAGCTCTGTTCAGAGCAGGAAGATGAAAGAAAGAGCAAGCCAGCTGCCACGGAGCTGGGGGGGGGGGGGCTGCTGAGGTGGGGGCCACAAGGGAAGACCCATGGGGTGACTGGCCCTTTGCCTTTCAGACCTGGCAGAGAAGAGTGTGCATGAGCGATCCTTGCCAGGGAGGAACTAGCTCTTAGCTGGTGCAAGGTGGGTTGAAGAGTTTGCAAATGAGCGCCTGGTTTCTTGAAATCAGGTCCTTTGGTCTGGGCTAATTATATCCCAACTACTGAGAAAAGGATGCTGAGTCACTGCTGGTGGTCTTTGAAAAATTGCAGTGAAGGGGCACCTGGGTGGCTCAGTCAGTTAAGCATCTGATCCAATATCTGAAGTCTCTACTTCCTTCCCTTTCAAAAATGGGGGGTGGTAGTGGGGGTGGGGGGGAAGGGTGGGGGGAAACGGCCTTTTGACCCTCGCTGACCTTCCAGCTCATTTCCCACTGTAATTTTTCTTTTTTTAAAAGTTTGTTTTGGTTTTATTTATTTATTTATCTTAAATATTTTATTTATTTGAGAGAGAGAGCTCAGAAGCGGGGGGGAGGGGTAGAGGGAGAAGCAGACCCCTGCCAAGCAGGAAGCCTGATGTGGGACTCAATCCCAGGACCCTGGGATCATGACCTGAGCCAAAGGCAGATGCTTAACCAACTGAGGCACCCAGGCTCTCAAGAGTGAAGATATTTAATGAGTTCAGTATAAAAGTCTGGAGGTAGGTGGTTCCTGGCATTGGTTTGGTGGCTCAAATAATATCAGGATCAACATCTCTTGGGGGCGCCTGGCTGGCTCAGTTGGAAGAGTGTGCAACTCTTGATCTTGGGGTCGTGAGTTCAAGTGTAGACACTACTTAAATAAATAAAACTTAAAAAAAAAAAAAAGGATCAACATCTCTGTGATTCTCTTTGTCTTTCACTTATGGTGTCAAAAAGGCTGCCACTCCAGCCATTATGTCCATGGTAAGGCAGAGGAAGAGAGGAACTTTGCCAGTGATCAACACCTGTTTCTTTTCTAATCAAAGATTTCCTAGAAATGCCATGGTTTTCTTTCACTTTCCTCTCATTAGACAGGACTGTGTCACGTGGCCATTTTTAGCTGCAAAGCGGCCTGGGAAAGTGAGTTTTTGACTCTTCTTGTTTGTAGAAGAAACACAAAAGAGAAAAGGGGATTGGGAAATGGAAGTAGGTTGGCTACACAACGGAAACAACACTTCTATTTTCCAGAGTGTCTGGAACCGTGGCTGCCATCTTGGTTCTGGCAGAGCAGAGAGATAGAAAGAACCTGCATCCAAGGCCAACAGCCCAGATGAAAAGTGAGCAAAGTAGGTAAAGACAACGTTCACAGATGGGCACCTGGGTTGCTCAGTTGGTTAAGTGACTGCCTTTGGCTCAGGTCATGATCCTGGGGTCCCGGGACTGAGCCCTGCATTGGGCTCCCTGCTCAGCGGCAAGTCTGCTTCTCCTCTCCTTCTCCCTCTGTGATCTCTCTCACTATCACTCTCTCTCAAATAAATGAATAAAGTCTTAAAAAAAAAAAAAGACAACGTTCACAGAAAAAGGAAAACCAAGTAGCCCTTAAGCATATGAGAAAATGTTCAACTTCACTCATCATAAGAGCAATGAATACTGAAATAACACCACGATACTACTTTTCACCTATCAGATTGGCAAAAATCCAAATGTTTGACAGCACATTCTGTTGATGAGGTTGTGGGGAAACAGGCGTGAACGGCAAAATGACACAATCTCCTATGGTGGGGAAAGAGTAAAGAGAGGAACACATGAACTGGGGTCTTTATGTCCTCACCAAGATGCCACATCAACTGGCCTGGAGCCCAGCCTCCTGTGGGACTTCCTATTAAGTTCCTCACTCATCAAGCCAGTTTGAGTAGAGTTTTTGGTTTTTTTTTTTAAAAGATTTTATTTATTTGACAGCGAGAGAGGGAACACAAGCAGGGGGAGTGGGAGAGGGAGAAGCAGGCCTCCCGTGGAGCAGGGAGCCCGATGCAGGGCTAGATCCCAGGACCCTGGGACCATGACCCGAGCCGAAGGCAGACGCCCAATGACTGAGCCACCCAGGCGCCCCTGAGTAGAGTTTTTGTTACCTAGAACCCAAACTATCCCAAATGGTGCCCCTGCCTCCCACCTGAAGCCCAGGAGCAAAGTTGTTCTGTCCAGAAGCCAGATCATGGAATCTCACTGGGTCACCCAGTGACTAGCCAAAGCCAAGCAGGTACAGATCCAAAAGCTGAGATCATTGCTGACAGAAGGATCCCTCCCAGAGAATGGGCCGTGAGCCCATTCCAAAATCAGTGGGTGGGTAACTCTCACGTGGTCATGAGAGGGGGCTGCATCTTGAGTGGTGGAAAGTCCTGTAGGAATCCAAATGTAGAGATGATCCTAAGGTGTTAGATCTTGAAGTGGTAAGATGGCTGCCTTGGTCTTGCTTGACCCAATATCCTGATGTCTAGCTACGTATATCGTTTATTTGATTGTCTTTATTTGAATTTTTTTTTTCTTTTTAAGGATTTATTTATTTATTTTAGAAAGAGAGAGAGCGTGCACATATGGGGGGGGAGGGGCAGGGAGAGAGCAAAAGAAGTAGACTCCCCGCTGAGCGCAGAGCCCTGACGCAGGGCTCCATGCCAGGACCATGAGACCACAACCCAAGCCCAAATCAAGGGCCACTCAACCAACTGAGCCACCCAGGCTCCCCTTTATTTGAATTTCTTATTCACTGAGCAACTTCCTGGTTCCTGAATATTCCTAAACTGTGTGGCAATTGCATACCCCACTGTAAAGGAGTAAATCAGTATTCAGTTTGTCTTTTGAAAAATTGCTAGTGAAGAATGGACAGGCGCAGTGGAATCCCTTAATCCTCACATCCAACATTCCTCACTAATGACCTTCCTAGTCTGAGATGTGGTTAAAGACAGATGGGTCTTGCCCTCAGGCTACACCCCTTCATGAGCTGCATTTCAAAATACATGCCCTCCATACTGAACACAATGCATGGGACAGACTTCCAGGATATTCCAGAACATGGCTGCCACTTGCAGTGTGGCCCCATTCATGTGTAGGCCCACGCCAATTCTGCCCAAGTGTTGGGCAGGTGAGAGTGAGAATATCTGGCTATCTGAGGTTGGGAGCCTTCATGGCCCTGGGGATCCAAAGGACTTGGTTTGCTCCCTTCTAAGATGGAGCAAGGCCAGGACAAAGGCATAACCAGTAGAACCTCATTGAGATTATATTGCAAGGGATACTCTGATGCCCACACATACAGCCTTGGGTCTTCAAGGGCAGTAAGAGGTGTTTAAGTGGGCCAGGTATCCCTGGTGGGGTTCACGTTTGATTACAGGGCAGCCCAATGGTAGGAGCAGGGAGGTGGGAAGGAGTTTACGATATTTGGCAAGGGGGAAACAGAAAGAAGGTGCCAAGTGCGCCACCATGCCTTGGGGGCATGATGTTTGTATCTCCAAAGATGTATAGATGCTGGCCTCTTCCTTGACATCTTTCTAGCCCCCAGAAGGCCTCCGTCTATGGGCCTGGCAATCGTCCAGACTCCCTACAAGCCTCATTTCCAGCAAGTGTCCTGCCACCAGCCTCATACCCGCTCTGATTACTCTTCTCAGCACGTGTATGTTTACCGTGTACTCAGCTGTTAATTCGTGATTGTTTTGCACATTGTGTCATATGTGTATGTTGTGTCTATGTGGGCTGCAGGCCCCTGAGATCAGGGTCTGTCTTCTAGTTCTTGTGAATCACCGTCCTCCTCCTCCACAAACACCACCACCAATGATAACTTGCACCTCATTCAGGGCATTACATAACAGAGACAAAAATGCTTGTAAACAGGCTACCATTACTGATGCTCAGAGGCTTGCCCCCCACTATAAACGGCCACGATAGGGGTGAAAAGCTGAGGTTCAGAGCTGAGGAATGTGTACAGTGGGGCTCTTTACTTTCACTGTTCACTTAACAGACTAGGTGTCTATTCTCCCTGAGAGGGCTGTCACCTTTACAAAAGAAGTGAGAGGTGTCTTCCAAAGCCTCATGGAACATATTCACCTGGGAAGATTCTTTTTTTTTTTTTTAAGAGAAATATCTTTTTTTTTTTAGATTTTATTTATTTATTTGACAGAGAGAGAGCACAAGCAGGGGGAGGGGCAGAGGCAGAGGGAGAAGCAGGCTCCCCGCTGAGCAGGGAGCCGGACACGGGGCTCTATCCCAGGACCCTGGGATCATGACCTGAGCCGAAGGCAGACGCTTAAACGACTGAGCCACCCAGGATTCCCACCTGGGAAGATTCTTCACAGAGCTGGCAAATACCTAAAACAGTTTGCAGCCATCACTTCATCCTGCCATAGCAGATACATGCACAGGAAATTAGGGTCAGAAAATTTTGCTATAGCTTGGGAAAATCTAAAAACAGCTTTTTCCAAGTCTTTACCACAAGAGTCCTTGAGATCTCAACCTAACTTAAATGATTGCTCTGTGCTGTCAGCTTTTCAGAAAGGTATTTCTTCAAAACAAAACAAACAGGGCGCCTGGGTGGCTCAGTTGGTTAAGCGACTGCCTTCAGCTCAGGTCATGATCCCGGGGTCCTGGGATCGAGTCCCGCATCGGGCTCCCTGCTCTGCGGGGAGCCTGCTTCTCCCTCTCCCGCTCCCCCTGCTTGTGTTCCCTCTCTCGCTGTGTCTCTCTCTGTCAAATAAATAAATAAAAAAATCTTTTAAAAAAAAAAAAAAAAAAAAACAAAACAAACAAACAAAAAACCAAACACTGAGGTAAGCGTGCGGATTGTCGATGCCCCGGGAGACCAAGGTGCTGGGCGGCTCCTGGCCACCAGGGGGCGCGGTCTCCCCAGGCCTGGGCTGCGGAGCCCACTACGGCGACCACAGCCATGCTCAGCCTCAGTCTACCCAGCGTGCGACTCGCTCCCAGTAGCCCGGGTCCGGGGGTTCAGGTGGCCGCCGGACCTCTTCTCTTCTTTGGGCAGTTCCTGCAGCGGGTATGCGTGGGGTGCAAAAGGCCAGGAGCGGTCAGGCTGGGAGGAGGCCCTGTGAAATTACAGTCTGGGCGGGAGTGCTGTGCTGGCAGCTTCGCCCAGGAGCCAGGAAGGCGGTGGTGTCTGGGGCATGACCTCGGGTGGCTGTGGCGCTGGGTCGGGTGCTGGGCGGAGTCCCACCCGCGAGGCCGGGGAGAGCGTGGGTGTGGCAACCATAAGAGAGATGGGCCCCGCCCCCCCCCCCCCCCCCGGGGCCTGTGGGATCTGCTGGGCTGCCTGGCCGGCTCTTCCCAGCCCTGCCGGAATGGGCATCGTGTGCTGTGGCCCTGGCAGAGTCCACGCTTCCTGGCCACGCTTCCTGCGTCACCTTCTGCAGCCAGGCCCACCCCGCCGCTCTTCCCCCAGATGACTTGTCCTGTAGTTCATTCACTCACTCATACATGCAGCAAACACTGCTGAGTGCCCACGGGAGCCAGGCACTTTGGAGATTCGAGACATCATGCCTTCACGACACCGCTCTTATGCCTTATGTCTTTTTTTTTTTTTTTTTTGAGAGAGAGAGCGAGCATGGGGGGAGGGGCAGAGGGAGAGGGAGAAGCAAGCTCCCCACTGAGCAAGGAGCCCCATGTGGGACTCGATCCCAGGACCCTGGGACCATGACCTGAGCTGAAGGCAGACGCTTGACGGACTGAGCCACCCAGGCGCCCCACCTCCATGTCTTCTTTATTCCTGCTTTTCTCCCCACCCTTCTCAGCCTCGCCAGGTTTTACCATCCCTCAGTGAGGTCCTCAAGTCTCACCGGCTCCAGGAAGCCCCTTCCGATGACTCCAAAGTGAGGAAAAGCACCTAGTATGTCCCATACGCTGTTATACCCTGAGTGCCCAATCCTGTGCAGGGCACCAGTGGGGGCTCAACAAACATTTGTTGATTTGAATGAATGAGGCCCTCTTGTCTGTCTCTGACTTCACTTGATTGCCTAAAACTTTCACCTGGCAAGTCATCAAGTCCTGCCTGTGACATCTGTCCTACTGAATTGTTGTGTTTATTACCCCTGCTTGTGGTTGGGTTAGTCAGGGGACAGAAAGGAATGTATTGGCTCATTGAACCATACCACCGGGGGATGGGCAGAAAGGGTTGAGCCTGCTTTAGGGACAACAGAAACCTAGATTGTAATATCAGGCTACACATCCTGGCTTCTCTCTTTGATGGCTTCACTCCCTGCTTCTGCAAACAGGCTTTCACCACCCAGAAAATGGCTTTCAGTTAGTCCAGAGTCATATCCTTTGAGTTCACCAATCCAAGAGGAATAGGATTTTCCTCTTCAGCTCCCACTTTATTTTACTTTTTTTTTTTTTAGATTTTATTTATTTATTCGACAGAGACAGCGAGAGAGGGAACACAAGCAGGGGGAGTGGGAGAGGGAGAAGCAGGCCCCCTGCTGAGCCAGGAGCCCAATGCGGGGCTCGATCCCAGGACCCCGGGACCATGACCTGAGCCGAAGGCAGATGCCCAACGACTGAGCCACCCAGGTGCCCCTATTTTATTTTTTTTTTTAAAGATTTTATTTTTTAGCGGCGCCTGGGTGGCTCAGTCAATTAAGCTTCTGCCTTCGGCTCAGGTCATGGTCCCAGGGTCCTGGGATCGAGCCCCATGTCTGGCACCCTGCTTAGCGGGGAGTCTGCTTCTCCCTCTCCCCCTGCCTGTCCCCACTGCTCGTGCTCTCTCTCTCAAATAAATAAATAAAATCTAAAAAAAAAAATTTATTTTTTAAGTAATCTCCACGTCCAACGTGGGACTCGAAGTCACAACCCGGAGGTCCAGAGTGGCACTCTTCACCGACTGAGCCAGCCAGGTGCCCCTTCAGCTCCAATTTTAAAATCCTGACAAAAGCTCTGATGGGTGTGGTTTTTCTGGGTCTCATGCCCTTCTCTTGCACCAATCACTGTGGCCAGGGGCAGTGAGGTAGGATGATTGGCAGCCCCTACTTGAATGGCAGAGTTCGACCAGAGAAGGAGCAGTTGAACCCCAAAAGATGGATGAGAGAAAGAGACGTGGTCACTCCGAAGAGCTGGGGCCACCACTCTGATGTATATCCACAATGATTCATGATTATTCCCTGTTACTGAGGACAAAGATCATCTATGCCCAAGAGGGCCTTCACTGAAGATAAGCCCTTGACAAATATAGGCTGATTTATAGGAAAGGAGTGGGGTGTGTGTGTGTGTGTGTGTGTGTGTGTGTGTGTGTGTGTTTGGCTGAAATCCCTGGTGGATCTTCCCTACATTTTTCATGAACATGCAACTGTCTGTCCCTCGTGCTGTGGGTGGGGTCATTTGTCTCAGGGCATGGAACTAGACAGAATCCCGGTAGCCACATTATGGCTTGAGCTATCACTTCTGGTTTCCCTCCTGAGAAAATCTTCGGAGCCCAGCAGTGTAATCTGCCTTTTTGTTTCAAGTGGGGAATGGCTCTAAGACTGGTTTTTCTATTTGTGGCGTTGTTGCTGTTTCCTTTGGCAGAGAGCAAAAGAAGGCAGTTTTGTAAGATGGCATCTTCCTTGGATGGTCCCAGGAGTGTGGCCGTTTTGAAAAATGAGGCATTCGGGGCGCCTGGGTGGCTCGGTCGGTTAAGCGTCTGCCTTCGGCTCAGGTCGTGATCCCAGGTCCAGGGATTCAGCCTGGGCTTCCTGCTCCGTGGGGAGCCCGCTTCTCCCTCCGCCTGCCGCTCCCCCTGCTTGTGCTCTCTTTCTCTGACAAATAAATAAATATAATCTTTAAAAAAAGAAAAGAAAAATGAGGCATTTCTCAGCGGAGCCTCAGGCTTTCACCAGTGCTCTTAGGTAATAGTATTTACCTATTTTCTTGGATGAGGAAACTGAGGCTCAGCCCAGGAACATGCCCAGCTCACGGAGCTATGGGAAGTAGGGAGAACAGCAGGACAGGTCTGGATTGGGAGCCATGCACGAGAGGCTTTGCATGCCGCCTCCGATCCCTAACTCCGCACGGCAGTCCTGGGCGGTCAGAATCACAGGAGGGACTTGGTAAAATGTAAATGCCTCACCCCAGGTTACAGATGCCAGCTGGGCTGGGGTTTGTGGATTCCCAAGGCCCTACTGTTTTCACTTCCCTACACTGGGTGACCTTGCCCAGGTCCCTTTGCCTCTGGGCGCCTCCATTTCCTAATCTGTAAAATGGGGAGGATACTAGTATGTACCTCCTGGCTTTGTGGTGACGGTTAATTGAAATGACACTGGACCCACAGTTAAGAGCTCCGTAAGCAGAGGCTAGTGTGGTTGTTTTGTTATTGTTCTACAGGCCCTCCCTGAGGGCCACGAGTCGGACCCCTCCCTGTGGCAGGAGAACCAGATCCCGTGGGAGCCCCTTCCTGGCCCAGGTGCTCCTGAGGCCCCGCTGCAGGTGCCTGGGAAAGTCTGCCACAGGGATAAAGGGAACAAAGGCTCCAGGTGCTCGGTTGATGCTTTGTCTGGCTGAAGGCCTGTTTCCTGCTCTATCAGGTTGCTCTGGGCGGGCTGGGCTCCCGGAGCTGACCCCCCACCCCGCTGGGCCCTGCCAGCTGCGGGCTGAGGGCCGGGCCTGATGATGCAGGACCCAGCCCAGCTGGGCAACACACTTCCTTTCTGGAGCCCAGCCCTGCAGTCTCACTGGCTGAAGCAGGAAGCCTTGGGGCACCGGCCCCTCCTTCCGGCTCTGTGGTCTCAGTGAACCCCCTCCCATTGCCCCCCTAGGTGGGGTGGCTCCGGGGGGGGGGGTAGAGGCGGGGGAGGGGGGTGCTTGAATGCCGGCCCAAGAACAGAGCAGCAACCTAAGGCAAGCTGCCTTTCTCTCTGCAGTTCTTCTGGCATGGATGTTCGGAAGGCTGGGCCGGGTCATGGGTAAAACGCTTGCAAGCCCTAACCATTCCCAGCGGCCCCCACACAGCCTGGAGATGAAACTTCAAACCCAATGCAGGGTGACCCTAGTACCACACAAACGGCTTCAAACCCACCGCAGGCCCTGGGGCCGCCGCCTCCAGCCGCTGTCCTCCCTCCCCTGCTGCCTTCAGCCTCTTCAAGGTCCTCAGACAGGAGTTTGTTCCTGCCTCGGGGCTTTTGCACGTGCCGTGGCCTTGCACTGGAACACCGTGTGCCCCCGGTGTTCACGGGACTGTCCTTGTCACTCAGGCTTGAGCTCTGAGCTGTTATCTCTTAGCGAGGCCTTGTCACCCTCTCCGCTAGCCTCCGCCTCTGCCCTCTCTATCAACCTCATCCTGTTTCCTTCCACTCAGAGCGCTCGCCTCTCTCTCTCCAAGTTTCTTGTTCTGATTTTTCTCCCTTTCTCTTATCTGCCTCTCCACTGGAATCTGATCTCCCTGAGGGGAGGACCCGTCTGTCTTTCCTTCCAGGGTCTCCTCAGCCCCAGAGCGGTGCCTGGCTCGAGGCAGACGGGTGTTCTCTGGAGCTCTCCCAGGCCGGGGAGCGGGGGCCGGGGGGCAACCTCAGAACGAGGGTTTGGGTGTCTGTGCCCCATCAGGCCTCCCTGCTCTGGGCCCTGGGCTACTGAGGAGGCAGCTTTGCGGGTATGAACGCACTCCAGATTCCCGAAACACTTTCACATGCTCTGCCGCATTGGTACCTCTTGTCACAACGACCTGCAGGACAGGTAGGGCGACATCAGAAGCCCTGTTTTGTAGATGAGAAAATTGAGGTGCCCAGAGGCTTCAGGAGCTTTGCCTCAGGTCGTATGTGTCACGAGGTGCAAAACAGAGACTAGACCTGGAGTCTTAGGCAACTCTTTCCAGGACTGCAGGCCAGACACAGGAACGTCTTCAAAGAGAAAAATCCACATTTCAAACCCATTTTTCCATTTAGTTAGCTTACAGATGGACAGATATTCTGAACCGCTGCAGGGGGTGGGGTAGTACTCTAATCTCCGAGATTCTTTTCTGCTCCAGATTCTCCTGGGACTCTTGTGATGCAGGTGTTAAGTCTCACCCAGGGAAACTTCAAAATTCTCGCTCTCTTCCATGGCTGGGAAATCCCAGTTTCTTTCCTGGTCTTCTGCCTTGAAACCAGAGCAGTGCCTCTAAACTGCACAGGGTACTCAGTCCGTAGTCCTCTGTATGGACAGTTTCACGTACATTCGGCTGCAGGTAAAGCTGGCAGGTGAAGGGACCTGCTGGCCAGGAAAGTGGCCAAGGCGGGTCTAGAGCTCAGCCGTAGAACCAGCCGGTCTGACTCCGTAGAACCAGCCGGTCTGACTCCGAGCAGGGTGTTCTTCTCACCACGCTCATCTGCATGTGAATTCGCTTCCAGCTGCCTGGGAGATGGAGTTCTTCCTGGTGTAAATTGTCAAAATCATCACGCCATCTTTAGGTGCCTTTATTAAGCTCATTAAGGGCTTATTAAGTCTTGCCATGGCCTTCTGCTCCATCTTGCAGCCAGAGAGGGGGAGGAGGTGAGGCTCCCGGCTGCGCCCATATGATGGAATATACACAGCAGCTCTTCCAAGGGACAGCAGAAATCTATACTTACTGGGAACTTCATAAATATACGCATGTATGGGTGTGCAGGCACACAGAGATTCCTTCTGGAAGGATGTACTTCCGAATGCCAATAGTGGCCTCTCTGGGGATGGCCTTGGGGGTGCTCTTCAGTCTCTATGCTTTTCAGAATTGTCTGAAATTCCTTTTTTTTTTTTTATAATGAGCAAGAATTTCCTTTATGATCAGGAAAAGAAAATAATAAAGCCATTTTCATCTTGAAAAGGAACTGAAGAAAGCCAGTGCACAGAAATAAAGGAGCGGGAGGAGTTCTTATTCTGTGCAGGATCCGTGTTCTCAGATCGCTCGGGGGATGGGATGCAGCTAGCCAGCATCTGGGTCAGTCGCTAATGGGCCCTCTACTTGCGGGGGCATTCCGAATATTCATGTAACAAGGACTAACCAGACATCTCCTATGAATGAGGCCAGTCATTATAATCCTCTCTTGGCCCTCTCTGTGAGCGGCCCTCCTCTTTCTCAAGATCCCAGTGAAGTGCGGGCAGGAACCACAGAATAGACTTTACTATTTACACTATAAAAGAGGGACAAAGAGACCCACATGTGCAGCACTGGAGGAAAACGGAGAAGTGAGCGGTCGGTGAGTCAGCACTCGTTCAGAACCCTGGAGTTTCCCCGCCGCTAACTTACATGCCTGAACCTATGAGTCAGGATCATCTCGCCCGAGTTGTGAGTACGTGCTCTTCTGCCCTGCTCTTTGGGGGCCAGCTCCCGGCCTTCACGCATGCACACACCCAGGCTCCGGCCAACCTCCCCAGCCAGATAGCCTGGGAAGGGTGCGGGCACGCTTGGCTTATTCATTCATCCCCCGGAGGTGTGCACAACTCTCTTGAGTGCTGAGCTCAGGCTGGAAACTGCCGGAGATGAACCAAAAAAGAGAAGAAAAAATATTAGTACTTCCTTTCCCCTGAATGTCACAATAGTCTAGCTGTAGCTTAGAGCCTGTATTTTGTGAAGCAGGAGAAACAGACTCACACGTCTGGCGTTAGTGGTCTGTTATAATAATACGGTTATGGTGTATCCAGAGACTAGAATGCCATGCAGGTACTAGAAAGACTGAAGTAGATCTATGTAAAGTGACAGAAAATGGTTCAGTTTTAAGAGTAAGAGGGAGGGCGCCTGGGTGGCTCAGTTGGTTAAGCGACTGCCTTCGGCTCAGGTCATGATCCTGGAGTCCCGGGATCGAGTTCCGCGTCGGGCTCCCTGCTCGGCAGGGAGTCTGCTTCTCCCTCTGACCCTCCTCCCTCTCATGCTCTCTGTCTCTCATTCTCTCTGTCTCAAATAAATAAATAAGATCTTTAAAAAAAAAAAAAAAGAGTAAGAGGGAAATTGCACCGCAGTGTGGACACAACGTTCCCGTTTGTGTGAATATGTATTATGACTTTTTAAAAAAAAATTATAAATGGGGCGCCTGGGTGGCTCAGTTGGTTAGGCGACTGCCTTCGGCTTAGGTCACGATCCCAGAGTCCCGGGATCGAGTCCCGCATCAGGCTCCCTGCTCAGTGGGGAGTCTGCCTCTCCCTCTGACCCTCCCCCTTCTCATGTGCTCTCTCTCTCTCTCTCAAATAAGTAAGTAAAATCTTTAAAAAAAAAAATTATAAATGAATCTCGGGGCGCCTGGGTGGCTCAGTCCATTGAGTGTCTGCCTTCGGCTCAGGTCATGATCCCAGGGTCCCGGGATCGAGTCCCGCGTCGGGCTCCCTGCTCAGCGGGGGGTCTGCTTCTCCCTCTGCCCCTGCTCCTCCCCCCAATTCGTGCTCTCTCTCTCTCTCAAATAAATAAATACAATCTCTTTAAAAAATTATAAGTGGATCTCTTCTCATTGTGAAAGGATAAAAACTCCAGAAAAATTTAGACAAAGACAGGAAACACTCCCATCAGGACCTGCAGGTTATGCTTAGCAGGCCAGGTTATGCTGTAGTAACAAACACCTCTGAACATCCCAGTGACTTAAAATAACAAAGATTTATTTCTTGCCCACGCTTCCTTCCCGGCAGGGCTCACAAGAGCTCAGCTCTTCGTAATCAGCTGAGTGCCACTGTCCCAACTTGAGGCTTCGGGGTTCACCACTGCAGGGGAAGGAAGTGTGAGTACCTCACACTGGTTCTCAGATGCCTCCCACTGAACGGACACCTGTCCCTCTTCCTCCCATTTCGTGGGCCATAGCAAGTCACATGGCTACACATAACTTCCAGAGGGTGAGGAAGTAGGATCCTCCTGAGTACCAGGAAGAGAAGCGAGCCGGAGTGCCCAGAGCAGGGAGCCCAACACGGGGCTCGATGCCAGGACCCCAAGATCACGACCTGAGCCAAAAAGGCAGACGCTCAATCGACTGAGCCACTGAGGCGCCCCTAGACCTAGGTTTGAATCCTCCATAGGTTATTTACCTGCTGTGTTCCCCGAGATAAGATGCTTGATCTGCCCAAGACTCTGTTTTCTCATTGGTATCTGCTTCCTGGGCGAAGGTAGCAATGAAATGCTATCGTGTAAATCAAACCCTTAGTAGGTGGTAGCTTACAAAAGTAGTCGTATCTAGGGGCGCCTGGGTGGCTCAGTCGTTAAGCGTCTGCCTTCGGCTCAGGTCATGATCCCAGGGTCCTGGGATCGAGTCCCACATCGAGCTCCCTGCTCGGCGGGAAGCCTGCTTCTCCCTCTCCCACTCCCCCTGCTTGTGTTCCTGCTCTCGCTGTCTCTCTCTCTGTCAAATAAATAAATAAAATCTTTAAAAAAAACAAAAACAAAAGTAGTCGTATCTAGCTCAGAAATAAGGAGTGCTTCAAGGTAGTTGTTCAGAAGACTGGAGATGGGGTGCACAAATAAATATGGAAAACAAAGCCTCATTCCTCTCTTAGAGTTTTCTAGGTGATATCTGGACCAGGTTTTCTTGTAGCCCAGAGCCCCAGCGGTGCTGTGGGCTGAGAGAGGGGGGTGTCTTACAGCCAGGCTGGAGCTGACCTGTGAGATGGAGCAGTGGATCAGGTGCAAAACAGCCGCCCCACGTCAACCGAGCTAGGCTCTGCTCCTTCGCACCCTTTGTCTTCCCAAAGCTGAGTGCCTCATTGAGGAGAACAGCTTTCTAGTGAAAGGAACACAGTCTTCATATATAAATATGTTGTTGGGGGCCCCTGGGTGGCTCAGTCAGTGAAGCATCCAACTCTTGGTTTTCGGTTCAGGTCATGATCTCAGTGTCCTGGGATCAAGCCCCGCGTCCGGCTCTGTGCTCAGTGCTGAGTCTGCTTGAGATTCTTTTATCCCTCTCCCTCTGCCCCTCCTGCCTGTGCTCTTGCTCTCTCTCTCTCTCATTCTCTCTAAAATAAATAAATAAATCTTTTTAAAAATTAAAAAAAAAGATATAATAATCATTGGGGCGCCTGCCTGGCTCAGTCAGAGAAGTGTGTGACTCTTGATCTCAGGGTCATGAGTTTGAGCCCTATGTTGAGTGTAGAGATGGCTTAAAGAAAAAAAATAAAGAGAGAGACCTTTTGATTCCAGTGCCCATGGAGAGGAATGTATCCTGAGAAAATAAAACAAGTGAATAAAGATAGACTTTTCTTGCTCATAACAAAAAACTGAAAACAGTCTAAATGTCTAGCCATAGGGGATTACACAAACTATAGAGTGCTCAGTTTATCTAACTGTATCTGGACATGAAAGGGTGTAAATCATCCAATGAAATGTTAGATAGAAAAGAGCAATGTGTATATAAAAGTCTATATATCCTATGATCTCATTGTTGAAAAAAGCATGTATATACTTATATAAGTATGTAAGTATAAAGTATATACTTATATATATGCTTATATGAAAATATATGAAAAGATCAATGGCAGATTATTAGCAGCTATTAACTCTAGGGAATGGGGATATGAATTTTTCATGTGTTAATTTTTCTACAAAGACCACGATTAAGTAATAAAAGCCAAAGTTTATTTAAATGTGTCTTCAGCTACATTTTACTATTGATCAATGCTCAAGGTAATCTGCTCACCTCTAGAGGGTCCTGGGGCCAGTGGCCAGGAGTCAGGAAACCTTGGTTTGTACTATATGTGACCTTCAGCAAGCCACCAGGGGTGAGAGGTTATTTGTACCCACTTTTTACAGATGGGACACAGATACACAGAAAAGACCCATTCTGTGTCCAGGATCCCATCGCTCGTGGTCCCAGAACTGGATTTTGAACACAGGTTTTCTGATTCCCAGTCCAGGATTTTCCACACTACATGACGGCCACTGCTCTTCTCTAAAGGACAGGGTCAGAATACAGTCCCTTCCCACTGACAATATTCAATGTCCACAGGAAGTTGCCTCCCTGCCCCCATCATTCCTGGTGCATCATAGGCCCTAGCAGTTGGTGTGTCTGCCCTGTTTGTCAGACGGCAGCTTTCTCCAGGCTGGCAGGAATCCAGGCTGGGTTTGGAGAACTCTGGCCTGCTCCTGGCCATCTCCAGGGGGAGGAAGGCTTTTTGGCCAGGCTTCTGGCTGGGTGCCTTGCAGAACCGGGCAAGAACTGCCCACAAAGCCTGGCGGGGGGCCGAGAACTCGTTGTCTTCCCTTTAAACAGACACAAGCTGTCTGTTGAGATTCTGGAAACATCTGACCTTTTGCAGAGCATCTCAAGGGTTGTTGGGGAGGGCTAGAGGGAGGTCCCTCCATTTCTGTAAATGCTTTAACCCATTCCGCACAGCCCTTAACAACAACAACAACGAAAAAGAGATCAGTTTTCAAGGAACTAGAAGGATTTGTTGCACCTGTTTTCCTGTTTTGGGGGGTGAGGTGGAGTGGGGTGGGCAGCGGGTAGATCACCCCTGGAGGCACAGACTTTTCACCCACAGACTTCCTGCACCATTTTCTCCGTTCCTGGTCTCAAGAACAGGAGGCCCAGAGGCAGAAAAGATGCTGGAAACGGGGCAGCCCCACCAGCCCCGAGGAGAAGCCCTACTGGAGCCCCCCGCCCCCCCGCCCTGCCCCAATCAGGACAGGAGCAGACACCGCTCCTTTGATTGACTGGTTAATGTATTCCTTCACTCATCTGACGGATGATTGTAGGGCACCTGCCACGTGTCAGGAAACGCTCATTTCATGGAGGAGTAGCCTGGGACCAGTCACCAGCGCAGAGAGCAGATTAGGTTGAGTGAAGGCTGGGAGAAACAGACAAGGAGTGCTGAGTGTTCCTGGCCGGGATGTGTGTGTGTGTGTGTGTGTGTGTGTGTGTGTGTGTGTGATTTCGGAAGGTCTGGGAGCTTTTCCAGAGGAGAGGTTTGAGCAGGGGTTTAAAACTTTGCTGCTTGAAGACTGAGTATAATGAAGAATCTTGCACCCTAGACCTGCAACATCTAAATTTGCATTTTTTAAAAGATTTTATTTATTTATTTGACAGAGAGAGAGAGAGTGAGAGAGGGAACACAAGCAGGGGGAGCTGGAGAGGGAGAAGCAGGCTTCCTGCAGAGCAGGGAGCCTGACATGGGACTGGATCCCAGGATGCTGGGATCATGACCTGAGCCGAAGGCAGATGCTTAACGACTGAGCCACCCAGGTGCCCCTAAATCTGCATTTTAACATGAATCCCCCATGTGATCTATACACACACTCAAGCAGTGCTCAGGGTTGAATGAGGAGTTACCAATCTAGGTACAGCTGGAAACTGGAAGAAAACCTTCCAGTGTGTGTGTGTGTGTGTGTGTGTGTAACGTATTTTTTTTTAAAGATTTTATTTATTTATTTGACAGAGACAGAGATAGCAAGAGCAGGAACACAAGCAGCGGGAGTGGGAGAGGGAGAGCAGGCTTCCCGCCGAGGAGGGAACCCGATGTGGGACTCGATCCCAGGACCCCGGGATCATGACCTGAGCCGAAGGCAGACGCTTAACGACTGAGCCACCCAGGCGCCCTGTGTAACTTATTTTTTAAGTGGGAGAGATTTGAGCATGTTTAAAAGCTATTGGGAATAAAGCAGGGAAACGGGAGGGTGTGCGACACAAAGTACCAGGGAGGGGACGCCGGGAGGAGGGGCAGTTCCTACAGGGAAGCTTCTCCATCCCTGCTGCCAGCGGGGGGTCACCTGGGAGCTTAAAACAATACTGATGCGGGGCCTGCCCCCAAAGACTCAGATTTAAATGGTCTGCAGGTGCGGCGCCTGGCTGGCTCAGTCGGTACGGCATGCAACTCTTGATCTTAGGGTCTTGAGTTCAAGCCTTAGGTTGGCCCTAAAGCTTACTGATAGACATAGAGAGATAGAGAGATAGATAGTCTGCAGGTAAAGCCAGCTTCCCAATGATGGCAATGGTGCAGCCACGGTGGGGGCCCTCTGCTGTGATGGAAAAAAGACCAGGAGGGGAAAGGTGACGGGTTGGAAGAAGATGGAACCTCTCAGGGGCCCCGGAGGGCTCTTCAGCTGGGTCTCCCATTCAGGAAGGGCCTCAGTTTTTTTTTTTTTTTTTTTTTAAGATTTGTATTTATTCATTTGAGAGAGAGAGAAAGAACAAGCTGGGAGAGGGGCAGAGGGAGAGGGAGAAGCAGGCTCCCCTCGGAGCAGGGACCCCGATGTGGGGCTCGATCCAAGGACCCTGAGATCATGACCTGAGCCGCCGCTTAACTGACTGAGCCACCCAGGCGCCCCAGGGCCTCAGCTTTAGACTTTGGATATTATTGTCAAGTGTATCTGTACCTATAGCCATTGTATTCATGTCAAAAAGCATAGCTTTATTGTGCCTGAACAGTTAAAATAGCTACAGTTTTTATTAACTGGTTTTGACGTGCTCTCTGTCCCAAGACCGTCACCCTCTTGGTGAAAGTGGCCTGGGTCTCTCTCTCTCAATGCAAATAGGAAAAAGATAAGGGAGACCCCCTCTGTTGACTCGTGGTTTGCATGTGAAGTAAAGGGAGGGTTTTGGAAGCTGGGAGAAGAGGGAAAGGTGTTGTTGCAGACAGTGGGCACCGAGAAGTGAGCAGAGAACCCAGTAGGTCAGCAGGCAGTGTGGAGGGTCTGTGGGAAGTGGTGAGCTGAATTTGCAGTGGAGCCCTCCCCCCTGAGTGAAGCTCCCAGCCACTGCTCAGGAAGAGGTAGTGGGAAGGTAGAGCCCAGAGCTCATGCAGAGCTTTCGCCCCACAGTGAAAATATGGCAGCAGTGGAGTTCAGGAAAGGTTGTTGCAGTGGTGAATCACAGCATCTAAGTTGGGTCGGGAAGGAATGAAGAAAGGCTAATGGGTGGGGAGAAGGTGGAGATGCTGGTGAGGTCCCAAAAAGGTCAGAGGGAACTTGGTAAACCAGAAAGTTGGAAGGAACAGAGATTGTGGCCAGGAAGAGAGATGCCTGAATTTGGGATCTTGGTGATGAGCCATTATTGATGGTAAAAGGGGGGTGGGGGTTGGGTTGGGGTAGGGGAGGTCCCTGGAGACCTGAGAAACCAGGTGTAGGACGCGTCTTCCATGTGGTTGCTGAAGTCACCCAAAACGATGACAGGGCTTTAGGTGGAAGAAAGGATGGGGAGCCATGTGCCAAAAGTCTCCATTGACTACGGGGGGAGTGGCCAGGAGGGTGGACAACCTTAAGGCTTTTACCAGAGGTTGGAAGACTGTGTGGTTCAGGAGGGGCATGGGGACGTGATCATAAAAGGTGTGCTTGGAGCCCCAGGTCCTGGGAGACTTGGGGAAGGCAGGGAAGGAGTGTAGGATGGAGCATAGCCAAGAAATACAGGCCATTATGGAGACGCCAGTGAGCTAGAGAACAAAATCCATGAGGTTCAAGGTTTATTGTTGAGGGCAATTGTTCTCAGAGTGTGCTTTCTCTGCCTGCATGAGTGGCATCAGCTGATTACCTGGGAACTTATTAGATATGCAGATATTCGGGTCCCACCCCAGACCTACTGACTCAGCGGCGTGGAGCCCGGCCATCAGCTTTCACAAGCCTTCTCCTGATTCTCATAGAGGCTCAAGTCTGAGACCCACAGGAATATAGTATTGAGAAAAGTGGTTCACTTTGTGGAAAAAAATAAAACGGAATTCCAAACTTAGCATCACCGGGCGCCTGGGTGGTGCTGTCGGCTGAGCGCTGGACTCTTGGTGTCAGCTCAGGTCGTGATCTCGAGGCTGTGGGATCAAGCCATGCGTCAGGCTCCGTGCCTCTCCGTGCAGAATCTTCTTGAGTTTCCCTCTCCCCCTCTCCCCAACCCTGTGCGCACACACGCGCGCTCTCTCTCTCTCAAATAAATAAATAAATAAATCTTTAAAAAACCCCCAAAACTTAGCATCACATGGAAAAGTGGATTTCATGTGGATTAATTCCTAAATGTGTCCAGAAAACTATGAAGTTAATAATGTAAAATGTTGAAAAATACCTTTGTGACCTTGGGGCAGGAATGAGCTTCCTTCTTTTTTCTTTTTTAAGATTTTACTTATTTATTTATTTGAGAAAGAGAAAGAGAGCAGAGGGAGGAGCAGAGGGAGAGGGAGAAGGAGATAATCTCCAGCAGATTGCACTGAGCACAGAGCTGGACGTGGGGCTCGATCCCATGACCCTGAGATCACGACCTGAACCGAAACCAAGAGTCAGACACTCAACCACTAAGCCAGCCAGGCGCCCCAGGAATGAACTTCCTAAACAAAATTTCAAAAACACATACTAGGGGTGCCCGGGTGGCTCAGGTGGTTAAGCATCTGCCTTCGGCTCAGGTCATGATCCCGGGGTCCTGAGATCGAGTCCTGCATTGGGCTCCTTGCTCAGCGGGGAGTCTGCTTCTCTCTCTCCCTCTCCCTCTGTGCTCTCTCTCTCTCAAATAAATAAATAAAATCTTTTAAAAAACCACATAGGGGCGCCTGGGTGGCTCAGTCTGTTAAGCATCTGCCTTCGGCTCAGGTCATGGTCCCAGGGTCCTGGGATCGAGCCCCGCATCGGGCTTCCTGCTCCGCGGGAGGCCTGCTTCTCCCTCTCCCACTCCCCTTGCTTGTGTTCCCTCTCTCGCTGTGTCTCTCTCTGTCAAATAAATAAATAAAATCTTTTAAAAAATAAAGAAATAAATAAAAATTAAAAAACACATATTATACTGCAAAAAGATCCATCAATTTGATTAATTAGAATTAAAGATTTCTGCCCAAGGATGGCTACATTGACAAGGTTAACAGATGACGAAATTGGGAGAATATATTTGTGATATCTAAAGCTGATAAGAGGGGTGCCTGGCTGGCTCAGTCAGTGGAGCACGCAACTCTGATCTAGGGGTGTGGGTTCGAGCCCGACCTTCGGCGTAGAGATTACTTAATGATAAAATCTTTAAAGCTGACAAGGGACTAATATCTAAATTCAGAATATGCTAAGAACTTCTGCAAGTCAATAAGAAAAAGATGGGACTCAAATGGGGAAAAAATGGGCAAAGATGTGAATAGGTGATTTAGGAGAAATTTAAAAGCTAATGAACATAGGAGACGTTAAGATGTATTAGAAATCCAAGAAATACAAATTAAAACAGTTGTTAGCAGGTTTAGTCATAGGACCCCCAAACTTCCCAAACTGGAAACAACCCAGATGTTCATCAATAGGTGAGACAAATTGGTATTCGTGCAATAAATATTATTTAATGATAAAAAAGAATGAATTGTTGACACAACTCTCAGAAATATTTTGCCGTGTGGAAGCAACCAGACACAAAAGACTACATGCTGTACAGTTTATATGAAGTTCTAGAAGAGGCAGAAGTAATCTGTAGTGATTAAAATCAGATTGGTGGGGCGCCTGGGTGGCTCAGATGGTTAAGCGTCTGCCTTCGGCTCAGGTCATGATCCCAGGGTCCTGGGATCGAGTTCCGCATCGGGCTCTCTGCTCCTCGGGAGCCTGCTTCTCCCTCTGCCTCTCTCTCTCTCTGTCTCTCATGAATAAATAAATAAAATCTTAAAAAAAAAATCAGATGGGTGGCTGTGGGGAGCAGGGAGGGGAAATTGAGAGCAAGGGGCACAGGGAACATTTTGGGGTGATGAAAATGTTTCACATTTTATTTGGGTTGTGTTTACAAGTACATATATGTCAAATGTGTTAATATTACTGAATGCAAATTGTGCCTTGGTAAGGTTTATTTCTTTTTAATTTTTTAAAAGATTTTATTTATTTATTTGAGAGCAAGAGAGCATGCAAATGAGAGAGCATGAGCGGGGGTGGGGGGGAGAGGGAGAAGGAGAAGTACTCAGGGCTCAATCCTAGGACCCTAAGTCCCAGGAACCCAAGATCACAACCTGAGCCAAGGGCCGATGCTTAACCGACTGAGCCACCCAGGCGCCCAGGTAAAGCTGATCGATAAACAACATTATAGGGGCACCTGGGTAGCTCAGTCGGTTAAGCATCCGACTCTGGATTTGGGCTCAGGTCTTGATCTCAGGGTCCTGAGTTCAAACCCCACGTTGGGCTCCACGCTGGGTGTGGAGCCCACTTAATAGATAGATAGATAGATAGATAGATAGATAGATAGATAGATAGATAGATAAAACAATGTTATAGCTTTATATCATTTAGATTGTTAAAATGAGACAGCTGGATAATGCCAGGAATTGGGAGGGTACAGGGGTCCACGGCTGGTGGGCTTGTGGAGAGGGTGGCCTGTGACTCCAGAGCAAGTCATACCCTGTGAATAATCTCAAAGAAAACTCTTACAAGGTAGAGAGGCAGGAAGACATTCGCTGTAGAGTTATTTACCAGGGTGGGGAGTTGAAAACAATTTGGGTGTCCATTCCTGGGGAAGTAGATAGATAAAATGTGAATGTACACCCTAGGGGCGCACTCTGTGGCAGCTAGGAGCAGTAGATTAGATGTACCCAGAACAGCATGGATGGGTCTGAGAAATAAAACACTAAGAAACTGAATGAGGGACGCCTGGGTGGCTCAGTCCGTTAAGCATCTGCCTTCCACTCAGGTCATGATCTCAGAGTCCTGGGATCAAGTCCCGCATCGGGCTCCCTACTCAGCGGGAAGTCTGCTTCTCCCTCTGCCTGCCGCTCCCCCTGCTTGTGCGCTCCCCGTCTCTCTCTCTCTCTGACAAATAAATAAATAAAATCTTAAAAAAAAAAAGAACTGAATGAGGTATATAACAAGATGTCATTTATGTAAATTAAATATACAGAACAATCCAAGAAACTGGCCAAAGACATGAACAGACATTTCACCAAAGAAGAGATACGGGTGGTGGGGTGCCTGGGTGACTCAGTCAGTTAAGCATCTGTCTTCAGCTCAGTTCCTGACCCCAGGGTCCTGGTATCGAGCCCCTAGAACCCCAAGTTGGGTTCCCTGCTCAGTGGGGAGCCTGCTTCTCCCTCTCCTTCTGCCCTTCCCCCTGCTTGTGCGTGCACTCTCTCTCTCTCTCAAATAAATAAATAAAATCTTTTCAAAAAAACAAAACCTATTAAAAATAGAGATACAGATGACAAATAAGCACATGAAAAGATGTTCAGGGGCGCCTGGGTGGCTCAGTCCGTTAAGCATTTGCCTTTGGCTCTGGTCATGATCCCAAGGTCCTGGTATTGAGCCCCACATCGGCTCCCTGCTCAGCGGGGAATCTGCTTCTCCTCTCCCTCTCCCTCTGTGTGCATGAGCTCTCTCTCTCTCTCTCTCTCAAATAAATAAATCAGTCTTAAAAAAAAAAAAAGAAAAGATGTTCAGTATCATTAGCCATCAGGGAAATGCAAATTAAAACCACAATGAGCTATCACTGTAACACCTATTAGAGTGGCTGAAAACTAAAACAGTGATAACACCAAATGCTGGCAAGGATGTAGAGAAACTGGATCTTTTCTGTGTTCCCGATGGGAATGTAAAACGGTACAGTCACTCTGGAAAATAATGTGGTGATTTCTTATAAAACTAAACATGTTCTTACCACAAGACAATGAGTGGCTGCCTTGAGGCATATATCCCAAAGAAATGAAACTTACGTTTATACAAAACCTTTACATGAATGCTCGTATTAGCTTTATTTGTAATAGCCCCAAACAACCTGTATGTATCATAAGGGCATTATGGTTAGTAAGAAAAGCCAATCTTAAAAGGTTTTATTTATATAACATTCTCGAAATGACAAAACAATTCAGATGGGGAAGGGATTAGTGGTTGCCAGGGCTTGGGGATCAAAAAGGGGGGGGGAGTGTGACTATGAAAGGGTGCCACGAAGGAGACCCTTTGTGGTATTGGAACATTTCTGTATCTCAATTGTGGCCGTGGTTACACAAATGTGTTCATGGGATCAAATAGAACTATGCACACACACACAAATAAGGGCATTATAAAAATTGGTGAAAACTGAATGATAAAGTCTGTCGTCTGTTTAACAATATTATACGAATGTCAGTTTCTTTGGTTTTGCTATTGCAGTACAGCTATACAACATCACTATTGGGAGGAGCCGGGGGGAGTGTTTTCAGGATGCTGTGTACTATTTTTGTCGCTTTTGGGGAGTCCCTAATTATTTCAAAATACAGAAGTGTTTAAAAAGTATATGCATCCAGTTCTACAATGCATTCTGCAAGAATGCGTAGGAACAAAGGCATGTATATTAAACATCTTAGAATAGTAGCCTATGGGGGAAGGAGAGGGAGGAGGAGTGGAGTGGATAAAAGGAAATGAGCAGCTACATTAATCAAGGGACCCTGTGCTGGGAACTGAGGTGATTAACTCAAGCCTTTCTGCACCTGAGGTCCCACAGCCAGGAAAGGGGGTGGGAGCAGGGGAGGGGGATCAATAACATTAAAGGTAAGGTCTTTTTTCAATGCATTGAAGATTTTTCCCTTTCTTCATTAGAAGGCTGGAAGAAGGTTGGAGCTGGAAGGCAGGAAAGAGGGACAGGGAGAAGGGACGGAAAAGGGAGGGGAGAGAGGAAGTTAGAAAGGATGATAGGGAGAGAAGGAAGGGGAAGTCATGGACAGCATTCTTTTCCTGAGGGCTTGAGGCTGGTCTGGGGACGGAAGCGGTGACCGTTGCCTAAGCCCTCTGGAGCTCTGAGGCCTCATGGGGGAGGCTTAGGTTCCAGGAGCTCCTCTGAGCAGCCCTGGCTCAGAGAGACACAATGGGCTCTGTGGTGGGAACTCGAGGGTGCTGAATTTTAGCATCTCCTCCTGTCCCTTCCCCCCATTGTTGGGAAAGCAGTGCTAATAAAACTAATGGACCAGTTTTAAAGTCTTACACAAATGAAGTGCACTACCTTGGCTATAAATGCAGCATGTTTTACTCCTAAGTGTGGACAATGAGGAGGAAGGAAGAATACGGACACAAAAAGAAATAATTGAGGGAGTATGGAAAAGCCTATTGATAAGGATGCTCATAGGGATATTACTTACCATAATGAACAATTAGAGACAAGAGAGATGCCCAGTAATAGACCTGGTTAAAAATGTATGCTATGCAAAAAAAAAAAAAAAGTATGCTACGCTCCCGTGATAGAATACATTAAAAATGAAGGTATGCGAACCATATGATCCAGCAATTGCACTACTGGGTATTTACCCCAAAGATACAAAAGTAGGGATCCGAAAGGGTACGTGCACCCCGATGTTTATAGCAGCAATGTCCACAATAGCCAAACTGTGGAAAGAGCCAAGATGTCCATCGACAGATGAATGGCTAAAGAAGATGTGGTATATATATACAATGGAATATTATGCAGCCATCAAAAGGAATGAGATCTTGCCATTTGCAATGACGTGGATGGAATTGGAGGGTATTATGTTGAGCGAAATAAGTCAAACAGAGAAAGACATGTATCATATGACCTCACTGATATGAGGAATTCTTAATCACAGGAAACAAACTGAGGGTTGCTGGAGTGGGGGGTGGGGGGGGAGGGATGGGCTGACTGGGTGATAGACACTGGGGAGGGTATGTGCTCTGGTAAGTGCTGTGAATTGTGCAAGACTGTTGAATCTCAGATTTGTACCTCTGAAACAAATAATGCAATATATGTTAAGAAAAAAAAAAGAAGAAGAAGAAGAAGATAGCAGGAGGGGAAGAATGAAGAGGGGGAAATCGGAGGGGCAGACGAACCATGAGAGATGGTGGACTCTGAAAAACAAACTGAGGGTTCTAGAGGGGTTAGCCTGGTGATGGGTATTGAGAAGGGCACGTTCTGCATGGAGCACTGGGTGTTATGCACAAACAATGAATCATGGAATACTACATCTAAAACTAATGATGTAATGTATGGGGATTAACATAAGAACAAAAAAATAAAAAAAAATTTAAAAAATGAAGGTATGCGAGAATTTTTTTAAAAAAGATTTCTATTTATTTATTTGACAGAGAGAGAGAGATAGCGAGAGCAGGAACACAAGCAGTGGGAGTGGGAGAGGGAGAAGCAGGCTTCCTGCTGAGGAGGGAGCCCGATGCGGGGCTCGATCCCAGGACCCTGGGATCATGACCTGAGCCGAAGGCAGATGCCCAACGACGGAGCCACCCAGGCGCCCCGAGAATTTTTAATGTTATGGAAAAGTGCTGTGATATACTGCTGTCCTGGGGAAAAGTGCTAAAAGAATACGCACTGAATAATCCTTTTTCTAAAAGTTGTTTGTTTGTTTGGGGGTTTTGGGGTAGTTTTTGTTTTAGTAAGCTCCATGAACAATGTGGGGCTTGAACTCACACCCCAAGATCAAGAGTTGTATGCTCCAGCAACTGAGCCATCCAGGCAGCCCCTTTTTCTAAAAGTTTTAAATGCAAACTATGCATAGAAAAGAGACAGGATAGTCACCAAAATATCAACTCAGTACACTTAAGATTTGTGAGCTTTATTACATATAAATTATTTCTCAAAAGAAGTTTTAGAAAATATTGAAACAGGCTGCTTTAGTGGTCACTCTGGAGTCATTCTGGTCTGGCAGGTGAAATTATGGGTTTTTTTTTTTTTTCTTTAAGGATTTTATTTATTTACTTTAGAGAGAGAGAGCAGGGTGGAGGGGCAGAGAGAGAGGGAGAGAATCTCAAGCAGACTCCCCAAGCCCAACTTGGGCTGGATCCCACCACCCTGAGATCATGACCTGAGCCAAATCAAGAGTCGGAGGCTAAACGGCCGGAGCCACCCAGACGCCCCTAATTATGGGTATTCTTCATTGTGTTTTCTGTTTTCCAACATTTTGGTAGTAAATATGTAGACAGACCACTCTATCTATTTATGGGGGAGCACTATGTGGGGGAGTCTGGCAGTGCCTTGGAGGGAAGGCGGCAGAGGAACGGGCACTTAAGCCTGGCCCGGCCTGCCAGGTGGGGGAAAAGGCTGACACTTGCCCTCCGGTTCCTCCATCCCCTGGACCAGCCAGCTCGGGCCGGCTCAGCCACGAACACGCCCAGAACTGGTTGTTTCAGGAACCGCCCTGAGAGCGGCTGTTGCTTTCCTGGAAGATAGAGCCAGGATGCAGGGCCTGGAGAGGGACGAGCCAAGGTCCCTTGATAAACGCTGGATATTTATAACCATCTCTCTCCCCCCTCCCGCAGATCTCTTCGTTTGGTTTCACTCTCACCCCGTGGCCCACTGTTAAAGGGATGCGAGGAGCGGCATTCACCGCGGGCGGAGACGTGGGTGGTTCCGTGGAGGGTAGCTCTGAGCTCGGCTCTCACTTGCCTCCTACTGGAAACAATACTGCCATTATTGAGCGCTGACCACGTGCCAGTTGTATGCCTACGTAATTGCATTTCTCACCACAACCGTGAGGTCTCTACTGCTCGGATGCCCACTTTGCTGATAAAGAACTGGAGGCTCGGAGAGGTTAAGGAGCCCGCCCTAGGTAACACAGCCAATTAGGTGGTAGTAGATCTATGAAGGATTCCAACCCCCGCGCGCCGGTTCCAGCTAGTGAGCCTGTCCCCTACGGGGGCCCTGGACCGCCGAGGCCGGGCCTCCCAAGGTCAGGGAGGGCGCAGCCCCGCAGACCCCGCGGCCTCCTGGGGCTGGCGAGCTGTCGTGCGGCCAGGTCCCGACTGGGGGAGGCGGGCACAGCGGCGAGTGCGGAGTGGCCGTCCCCGCCCGAGGCGGGTGGCAGCGGCGGGGCCCTGCTGGGCAGCGGGCGAGCCCGAGGGCGCCTCCGGACAGTTCCCATAAACAGGGGCGGGACGGGGCGGGGCTTGGCCGCGGCCCCGCATTTCCGGGGACGCCGCGCGGGACGGAGGGTGTTCGCGGGGACACTGCGTCCCCCGGGAGTGCGTCGGGCCGGCCAGGCAGGCGGGGCGAGCCTGGGGGCGGCCCGGGAAGAGGAGCCGCGCGGGAGAGGTGGCCCTGCCGTGGGCGGTGGTCGCGCGGGGGCCGTGACCCTCGCAGGTAGGCGCTGGGGGCAGGGCGGCCGGGAGAGGGATGGACGAGGGCGAGGCCGCGGAGGCCGCCGCCCCCGCCCCCGCTTCCCGCCTGGCCCCTCTCCCGAGAGGGCGCCACCTGCACGCTCTGATGGGCACCGGCGCCAGCCACTGGGGGAGCTTGTTGCCATGGCAGCGCGGGAGGCTGGGCCCTCGTTCCCATGGCCACCCGAGGCCTCGGCGCGGAGTCCGTTTAGCAGTGCCTTAAACCTACTCCTTACTCGCAAATCTGGAATGGAGAGAGAGGCAGGAATCCTGGCCCGAGAGGGAAATCATTTGGGATTTGGAAAAAGCCTGGGCCCTTCCTCGTAATGGTCGTGGTGTGGCCTTTGAATTAGGCTTTTGTCCTGGCTGTTTCTGTCTGAGTGACACGTGGATGTAGGGGTTAGGAAGGAAAGACGTTGGGATCCTGGAAACGAGGCTGATCTAGTGGCCACTCTGGAGTCGTTCTGGTCTGGCCAAAAGACTCAGAATCCCTACATCCCCCGGGGAAGGTCTTCAGCCCTCTGCTCATATTTCCCAACCTGATTGTGAGTAGGTAATTTGACTTAGGAATCATAGGATTCTTTTTTTTTTTTTTAAAGATTTTTATTTATTTATTCATGAGAGAGAGAGAGAGGCAGAGGGAGAAGTAGGCTCCCAAGGAGCAGGGAGCCCGATGCGGGGCTCCATCCCAGGACCCTGGGATCATGACCTGAGCCGAAGGCAGGCGCTTAACCATCTGAGCCACCCAGGCGCCCAGGAATCAGAGGATTCTTGTTAAGAGTCAAATGCCGCAAGAACGGTGAAGGGCATACTTTTTTTAAAATTGTGGTGTTTTTTTTTCCATTGATGCTTTAGAACTGAAAGAGGTTTAGGAATCCACCTAGTTGCACCTTCTTACTTTCATAAGAGAAACTGGACCCAGAGAAGTTAAATTACTTCCCAAGATGACAGTGGGTTGGGAAGGTCAGCATTTGAGGCCAGTATCCTGACTTAAGGGCTATGGCTGTTGCCTTTTTGGTTATTTTACTGAAGCTCAGGGAAGTCTGGGATAAGTCCCCTGGCAACCCTGGGGCTCAAGCTTTTCGTGACCCAAAGACGGGCCGTGGAGGCTGGAGCCTTGGGGAGAGCTGAAAGAACCCCTCTCCCTTGTGCGTCAGTCCTGTGCCTTGGGGCTCTTGCTTTAATATGATATTTGACAGGATTGCCTTAAATAAAGCCCCAGGAGCCGCGCATTCAGCAGCTCTCCAAAATACCGTTTCTTCTGAAGCCAACAGATCTGTTCAGACTGTATGAGCACCCTTTGGCTGCCCTAAAGCAGGGAAGTGGGACTTCCCCCCATCAGTGAGGTGCCTTTTCCTTTGAAAAAGTTAAGAGGGAGGTGGGAAGAGAGATCCAGGAAGGAACACTTGAATGAATCATTTGGAAATGATTTGAGGCAGTCAGCTAGAGCAGAAAACTCACGTATTCATTTATTAAACATTTACTGGGTACCCACTGTTTGCAAGCTCTGCACTGGGGCAGAAGATTAAAAACCTGTGTTAGGCAGGCCTGGTCCCTACACTCAAGAAGCTTGTAAAAGAGATGGCCAGAGAGAAATGTGACGTGTAAATGAGCATGTCACTAGAGCACAATGCGTGCCTTAATGGAAATCTGAGCACAGGGCAGCGGAGCCCAGAGGAGCGGCTCCGGAAATCAGCTGAAAACAGCATGAGTCTAGCCTGCACCGCCTGGGAGCACTTCTGGGGCTCTGCCAAGGGGGCCCTGGCCAGTACCTTTGCTGGGAGACAAAGGAATGAGTGAGTGAAAGTGTCTAGACAAATGTGGCCCAGGATGGGGATTCTCGGGAAAGAAGAGTTTTGGGGACCCTGATAAACTGGAAACTCTATGAAGGCAGCGACCTGTCTGTTTCCTTCAGTTTCTGCAGCGCTTACAAGGTAACACGTGGACAAGAAAGATTTGTTGAGCGGATGAAAGAAGGAAGGAAGGGAATAAAAGAGGGAGGGAATGGGGGAGAAGAGGCAGGAAGGAAGGAAAGGGACAGCAGTTTATATGATTAAGAAGAGGATGGCTGTAAGTTGGGACAAAACCCTGGTTGAAATTCTAACTACAGGTTCTGGAGTCAGATCTGGGTTCTGGTGCTACTCCCGACTTAGCGCTTGTGTGACCTTAGGAAGTCCCTGAACCTCTCTGTGCCCCAGTTTCTCACCTCAGGAGTGGGGATATAGTAATTCCTATCTCTCTCTGTTGTGAGAATTACATAAAAGATTGAACAGAAAAAGCTCAGCACAGTGTCTGCCTCAGTGAGTAGTAAGTATTCAGTAATAGCCTTACAAACGTCAACTTTGCTTTAGGTGAAATAGTTTGCCAAGCAATTCATGTCAAGGTTATAAAACTACTCCAAAAATGAGATAAATAATTTCTTTTTACCTGACAAAGGCTAACTGTGAAAGGTGCCTGTGTCTGCAGATTAACATACCTCAACGAAATGGTTCTTTACCTTTTTTTTAAAGATTTTCTTTATTTATTTGACAGAGACACAGCGAGAGAGGGAACACAAGCAGGGGGAGCGGGAGAGGGAGAAGCAGGCTTCCCGCGGAGCAGGGAGCCCGATGCGGGCGGGGCTCGATCCCAGGACCCTGGGATCATGACCTGAGCCGAAGGCAGGCGCTTAACCACTGAGCCACCCAGGCACCCCGGTTCTTTACCTTTTTTTTTGTAGGGGGAAGGGAACAGTGATCTTTTTGAAAGCAGATGAAAGCTCTGCTCTCACCAGAGACCACATATCATTCTCAGGGTTCATAGCTCCCTGAAGGCCGCCCTTGCTGCTCATAGGCTGTCATGAAAGAACTGAGGCAGAATTCACAGAGGAAGAGCCTGGGAAGAGCAAGGTGGGCCTGCTCTCATTCAGGCGGTTTGTGGGGTCCCTGCAGAAACCACAGCTGGAGGAGCTGGAGCTCTGCCTATGCAGCTGGGTGGTGCAGGCCCCGGGCCCAGGTCCCCTAGAGACCCTCCTCTGCTTCGGACAAGCTGGGCCCACTTGGAGCCTCATAGTGTCCTCCGGCCTGAGGCTTCCTCACAACGCATCAACGGGGCTGTCGGGAGTCCTGAGCCAGGGTGCCTGTGTGCAAGATCGTTGTCCCAGCACGGATCTTTGGTGTCCCCACACCAGCTCTGTGAGTGTTGTCTCTTAATACCACTGCTTTAGGGTGTGGCAGGTGGGGACACCTCCCTCCACCATGACCAAACAGGACAGTAGTCCTCTCTTTGGAGCTGCAGGAAATCCGTGGAAGCTGCCTGTCTCTCCCCCACCACCCTGATGGGCTCGCCTGTCTTGGCCCACTCTGTAGGAAGCAGTGGAACCAAGAGCAAGGTGATCTCTCTGGCAGCCACCGGGTGACCCGAGGTGACCAGGAAACTGCAGGGGTCAGAGAGCCCCTCATCTTTGCGAAGGGAGAGCCTTGGGCTTCCGGAAAGGAGGTTAGTTTCCTGGGGTGGAGGAAGGGCCCTGACCCGGGCCTTCTTTCCCTTCATGGGGCAATGGCCAGGAGTCTGGAGCTCAGAGTGGGATTCAAGGAGGAAGAACTTGGTGGCAAAGGGGGCAATGGATTCCTGATTTCTTGGCATCTTGGGAAGGGAGGGGCCTCAGGCCTGATAAGCCAAAATGGAAACCAAGCTTTCCTAGATCCTTAGAACATCTACCTCCCACCTAAGAGTGGATGCTGTGGCGTCAGAGAAGGAGAGTCCCTGAGCAGTCACTGCGCCTCTTCTGGGTGGCAGGTGCCAAGCATCAGCCAGGCCAACTCCCCAGGCCCCCTAGGCGCCCTCTGTGAGCAGGACTGCAGGCCCAGGCAGACAGGCCCCCCCACCGCCCCCCGCAACTGGTATTGGGGGCAGGGGAGTGACAGTGGTAACGTCATGTTCTACCCTGTCAGGACTGGGACAGGTTGAGCCCTGCTGGTTGCACCCCAGCCCTGTGGGGCAAGGGGGTCCCCTCCCAGGAAGTGGCCAACTCAGGCCCCAACAGGCCCCGGCGGGGCTGGCACTGGGGCGGGGGGTAGGCTGTTCACCACAGGGAGCGCGGCGGGGGCCCGGGCTGGGCAGGCCGGTTCCTTCTGCCCTGGAGAGTTGCAGACTCAGCACTCGGCTTGCAGGAGGCAGCTGAACCCGAGGGGAGAGGCCAGAGGGGGCTCCTCGGGGCCGGGCATGTAAGATGGTTAAGAGTTACCGAGGTCGTGGCAACTTGAGGGTAGGGGAGGCGAGCCGCCGCCTCAGGAAGCCTGGCTCTGCTTGGGGGGCGCTCACCGCGGGCCTCACCGCCGGTGCCCAGATGTCAGGGACTCTGCTCAGTTCTGCTCAGCCCCGGGAGGGACTGCTGGTGTTCCCATCTCACAGATGAGGAAGCTGAGGCTCAGGGACATCGTGTGGCTGACTCACAGCCCACAGAATAACGGATGGTGCTGACATTCTTTGGACAGAACTGGCATGCTTCGCAACTGGATCCTACCACCTACCAGAGCCAGAAACCCAGGGACCGGTGGAGGGGTCAGAACAGAGTGGGGGTCGGGGATGAAGCCATTTCCATGTATTGCCAGACGCTGGTTAAAAGCTGCCCACGAGGCCTGAAGGCAGTGTTGGTGCTGGCCCCCGTGAATGCCCTCTGCTGTGAAGGGCGCTGCCCTCGGGAGGCTCCCAGCCCCCAGGATCTGGAAGTCACTGGCCGATTTAAAAGCACACACGGTATGCCAGCTGGTGTCGCTTCCTCATCAAAATGTATTGATGCCGCTGCCCAGCCCCTGGGGAGGAGACACCAGCAGCATGCCCAGCCAGGGGGTGGGGGGGCAGCTGCAGCTGCAGCCTGCCATCAGAGGACGGCCCAGGGCTACGAGGGGATGGTGGCAGGGGGCCAAGGCCCAGGGAGCTGGGCCGCAGCCCGTGCGTGTCTGTGAGGCCTGGCCAGGCAGCCTGCCAGCAGAGCCCGGGACGGGGAGGAGCATGGTGCCACTCCGGAGTGGGGGTGGATGGGACCTCTGGGTTCAGGCTTCACCGGGCTTTGGCAGGAGGCCCCTCCCCCGTGGCCAACAAACAAAGCAGTGACTCCCAGAGTAGAACTGTGGGAGCTGGAAAGCAAGGTTGCCCTGGGTGGGAATGAGAGCAGGCGGGCCTGGCCGGGGGCTGCCTGGCAGGAGCCATCCGTGCCCGAGGACGTGGCTGGCCTGCACCTGGGCAGGGCCTGTGCCTGCAGACGATGAACGATGAGTGATTGCTTGGGAAGCTGGCAGTGTCCTGACCATGGCACTGCCAGCACTCTGCTCAGCCTAGGCCCGGGCCGTCTTCCTTTGTGCTAAGCAGGTTGGAGAGGCAATGGGCACATGAGTTTGTGTGCTTTACCTTTTTACCCTTCTTCTCCTCTTGTAGCCTCTATTTCTCTTCATTCTCTCCCTCTTCTGTAGCTCTTCTCATCTTTTTAAAACAATTTTTATTTACTTGGGGCGCCTGGGTGGCTCAGATGGGCTCAGGTGGTTAAGCGTGTACTTTTGGCTCAGGTCATTTATGATCTCTGGGCCCTGGGATCGAGCCCTCTGTCGGGCTCCTGGCTCAGCCGGGAGTCTGCTTCTCCCTCTCCCTTTGCCCCTCCCCCTGCTTATGCTTGCTCTCTCTCTCTCTCTCTCTCAAGTGAGTAAAATCTTAAAAAAAAAAAAAAAAAGATTTTATTTAGAGAGTGTATGAGTAGGGGAGGGACAGAGGGAGAGAGAAGAATCCCAAGCCGACTCCATGCTGAGCCCGGAGCCCGACACAGGGTTCGATCCCACGACCTTGAGGTCATGACCTGAGCCAAAATCAAGAGTCAGATGCTTAACTGACTGAGCCACCCAGGTGCCCCTGTAGTTCTTCCCATTTTGTTCTTCTCCCACCTGATCCTACAGGTGAGTTGTTGTTGTTTTTTAACCTTTTGGCTTCTTTGTTTTTGTTCTTTGTTTTTCCCATGATAGCAGGTATAAGATATGAATTTACATACCAGAAAATGCACAGATCTTTAGTGTACAGCTCAAAACATGTTAACATTTGTACACACTTGTGAAACCAACACCCAGATCAAGATAGAGAATATTCTGGCCATCCCTAAAGTTTCCTTCTCTGCCTATTAGGCATGTGCCCCCTAGTCTGAACATCTCTCACCATCGAGAAGTTTCATTTGGCCCCTTTGGATATGTTCTTGTACACAATTTATCTCTCATTTTTGTGTTTTTGTCTTCCTTCTACGTGTGTCTGTGTCTGTGCCAGAGAGAGGGAGAGAAAAGGAGAGACTGGGAGGGAGAGACAGAGAGAAGAAACCCAGGGGAGGATGGGAGGATGGAAAGGGCAAGGGCTGTGTGAGTATGAATGCGGAAAGAGAGGGCCAGGCTTGACGACTTCATCTTGCTGGCTGGGGGCACAGAAGCGTTGCTTTTCTCTTCGTCTCTTATGCTGCCTTTCCAAGCCGCCCCTGAGCTCTTTATAAACCCCGATGTTCTGGCCAAGAAAGACTTGCCTACATCCAAGAGTGGCAGAGGGGAGCAGGGCACACAGCGTTGGCTTGGGAACCACTCTTTATCCCACAGGAAGTCAGCTCAAATGAGGTCTCTCTCAGTCAGTCATCCTCCTGTTTTTTCTAGTCTGGGGGAGAACAAATTAGCATGCTAACGGAAGACAGAGGAGCCCACAAGGGCCGAGGTTGCCATATTGGGGGCATGGATTGGAGGGTACTCCTCCAGGTCCCTCATTTTGTCAGCCCTGGGCTAGAGTGCCATGCTAGGCAGTGGGGGTTCCAAAGATATGTCTAGTCACTGTCCTCAAGAGACTCGCTACCCAGTTGGCATACGACATACTTGAAGCATTTGAGCAACCACGAACAGGGTGTAATTACCCACCAAGCGAGGCCGCATCAGCCTCTGCCTCTTCTCCTCAGGGATGAGCAGAGCAGCCAGACAACCCGTGTGTTGCCAAGACACTGGGGCACACCAGCCTCGCTGCCATTTGGGGAGCGAGCTGATGCAGAGATCCGGGCACCCACCAGCTGCTAATTGAGCACGTGCCACTCACTAGCCCCTGTTCCGGTTAAGAATGGTAAGGAGAAGGGGCGCCTGGGTGGCTCAGTCGGTTAAGCGACTGCCTTCGGCTCAGGTCATGATCCTGGAGTCCCGGGATCGAGTCCCGCATCGGGCTCCCTGCTTGGCAGGGTGTCTGCTTCTCCCTCTGACCCTCCCCCCTCTCGTGTGCTCTCTCTCTCTCATTCTCTCTCTCAAATAAATAAATAAAATCTTAAAAAAAAAAAAAAAAGAATGGTAAGGAGAAGCCCAAAGGAAACGCGGTAGCTAGTACCTTGATTTCAACAAGGTTTCTCACAACTGTTCCATAATATTCTTGTGGGTAATATGGAGGATTGTGGGCTGAGGAGTGCAGGTCGGAGGACACATAGCTGGTTGTTCAACCTACAAAGGATATTGATCAGTTTCCACCCTGATAGAGGTCTCTAGTGGCCCTGGGCTCTGCTTTTGGCCCCCTCCTATCTGGTTTTTCCCCCCAAAAGTTATAAACCCCTGAAACACCTGGAACTTTTCTATATCAACTAATTGTATTAAAACTTTGTGACAGTCACACTCACTCTAATACACACACACACACACACACACACACACATTTTTGCTGAATCATTGGAAAGTAGGTTGCAGACATGACACTTCACCTCTACAAACTTCAGCAGGCATCTCTGAAGGATGATAACATTCCCCTAAAACCACAGTGCCATTATCATACCAAAGAAAATGAGCAATAGTGCCGTAATACCTAAGACACGGTGCATCGTAACTTTTCCCCCCATTCTGAATGGCTTTCTTTTTTTTTTCTTTCAAGATTCCATCAATGTTCACATATTTCTTCTGGTTATCATGTCTCTTTTCGTTTCTTGACCTAAAATAGTCCCTTGTCTTTTTTATCTTTCACCGGGTTGAGCTTTTTGAAGAGTCCAAGCTAGTTTTCTTTGGTATCTGATTGTGTCCTTATCATTAGATCTGGGTTTGCCAGAAGTGCTCCAAGGACCGATGATGTCGTGTATTTCTTATTGCATCATACCAGGAGGTAAATGCATCAGGCACTTGCATTACTGGTGATGCTCCTTTATTTATTTTTTTAAAGATTTTATTTATTTATTTGAGAGAGAGAGAGAGGGAGAGCATGAACAGAGAGAGGGGCAGAGGGAGAGGGAGAAGGAGACTCCCTGCCGAGCAGGGAGCCCCACGAAGGGCTCCATCCCAAGACCCTGGGATCATGACCTGAGCCAAAGGCAGGCGCTTGACTGACTGAGCCACCCAGGCGCCCCTGGTGATGCTACTTTAGGCCACTTGGTTAAGGTAGTGGCTGCCAGAGTTCTGCCCCAGAGATACATTTTCCTTTTGGTAATTAGTAAGTCACTTGTAGGACAGACTTTGAGACCTTGTTCATATACAGTTTCCCAAAAATCTTTTACCCAGTGGCTTAGCATCCGCTGATTACTCTTGCTTGAATCGAGGCTTTCTGAAGTCTACTCTTTCTTCTACATTCATCAGCCAACATTCTTCTATAAAGAAAAGCTTCCTTTCTACCTCTTTTCTTTCTCTTTGTGTATTTTCCTGAGTTTCACTGCAGACTAATGGATTGTTTTATTTTGATACATTAGGACCCATTACTTCAGTATGCTTTTTGAGTCTCAAATTATCTCAGGTTTAGTCATCAAGCTGGGCCCATGTCCTTTTGACTTGACCCCATTAGTCTTTCATCACTTCCTTGCTTTTTGGCCCAACAAAATGTCCCAGGCTTGCCTTCCCCAGGGAGACCTGGTACCTTTTGTTGGAGAGTGGGCAATAGGTCTGCTCACCTAGTATTTTTTTTTTTTTTTTAAGATTTTAAGTAGTCTCTACACCCAACATGGGGATTGAACTTACAACCCCAAGATCAAGAGCCTCACGCTCTACCGACTGAGCCAGCCAGGCACCCCTGACACCCAATATTTTTTATCAATGACTCGGATAAAGGCTAAGAAATGATTACCAAATTTACTGATGATTCAAAACTGGGAAGGGAAGTCAAAATCTATGATAATAGAATGAATACTCAAAATGACCTCAATAGGATGAAATTTGGACCAGAACTAGTAGATTTAAAGGAGATCAATATGAAGTCCTGTGCTTAGGTTGAAAATGTTAATTGCATAATTTGAGGTTTGGGGGAACTCTTTACTAGATGAAAGTTGATATAGAAAAGTAGCTCTGGTTGTTAGCTGATATGAGCCAGCAGTATTCCATGACTCTTGGGTTACATCCCATCCATTCATTCATTCATTCATTCGTGTAGCCGGTACTTATTGAGGGTCTGCCATATGCCAGGCACTGTTCTAGAAGCTTGGGCCATGTTAGTTAACTAGCCGAATAAGCAAAAATCCCTGCCCTCCTTTGGGGCGCCTGGGTGGCTCAGTCGGTTAAGCGTCTGCCTTCAGCTCAGGTCATGATCCCAGGGTCCTGGGATCGAGCTCCGCATAGGGCTTCTTGCTTCTCCTTCTCCCTCTGCTGCTCCCCCTGTTTGTGCTCTCTCTCTCTCTGTAAAATAAACAAAATCTTAAAAAAAAAAAAAAAAAATCCCTGCCCTCCTCAGTCAACATTCTTGGTGCTGGGAGTGGGGTCAGGTGGGGATTTCAGGCAATAATGAAAAACCACAGCAAAGGTGATGAGTGCTTTGAAAAATTTTCTCCAGGTAAGGGGAATGGGTGGAAGTTCAGATTCTTCAAGAAGGTGATCTTTGAGCAAGGATCTGAAGGAAGCAAGGGACTCAATCATGTGGATATCTGGGGGAAGAGTGCCCCAGGCGGAGGGAGTAGCCAGGACAAAGGTCCTAAGAGGAGTGGTGGGGGTGTGCCTGAAGTAGAGTGAGTAGGGGGAGAGCAGTGGAGGATGTGGTGGGGGTGAGGATGACACAGGGCCTTGTACACCACTGTAAGTCTTTGGCTTTTATTCTGAGTGAGACAGGGAACCCTTGGAGGGTTTCAAGCAAATGAATGCCATGACCTTACTGGTTTTGAAAGATTCTGGTTGGGCGCCTGGGTGGCTCAGATGGTTAAACGTCTGCCTTCGGCTCAGGTCATGATCCCAGGGTCCTGGGATCGAGCCCCACATCGGGCTCCTGGCTCAGCGAGGAGCCTGCTTCTCCCTCTCCCTCTGCCTCTCTCCCTGCTCATGCTTTCTCTCTCTCTCTGTATCTCTGTGTCTCAAATGAATAAATAAAATCTTTAAAAAAAAAAAAAGAAAGAGTCTGGTTGCTGAGTTGAGAATAGGTTGCAGGGAAGCAGAGGTAGCAGTTAGGAGGAACTTGCAGTAACCAGGAGAAAGAGGGTGCTGATAGTGACCCCCCCACCACACACACACACTGGGAGGTGGTGAATGGTCAGATTATGGATTTCCTAGTGGGTCAGATGTGAGGAAATGAAAGAAAGTAGTTAAGCAGCTTGAAGATGGACTTGCCTTTAAATGAGATGGAGAAAGCTCACATAGGAGGAACGCATTTTGAGGGGGGAGAGGGGAGAGATCAGGAGCTTAGTGTAGGACATGTTGGATATGAGATGCCTGACGGACAAGACAGCCCGGTAGAAATGTTGAGGCCATCTGGAGTTCGGGACAGAGGTCCTGACTGCAGATAGAAGCCTGAGTATAATTGGCTAAGAAACAGATTGACACCATTAATAGAGGTAAAGTGTCCAAGGCCTGCAATGCTAGAACCTCTGGTGGTTGGTGCTGCCCACACCCCGTGGGAATTGTGTGTCCAGTGCTGGGAGCCCCTTTATAAAAAGGATGCTACTAGCCTGGACCGTGTCCACAGAAGGGTGTTAGGATGGCGGAGGTACAGAAATACAGAGCATGAGGAAGCCTGACTAGGAGAGGAGACCTGGGACCGTGTGGGTGCTGTGCCCCAACTCCTGACAGCCACCCTGTGGGAGAGGAACTGACAGGCCCTGGCAGTGGGGTGAAAGCAACAGGTGGTGGCTCTGAGGAGGCTAGTTATGGCTGGGGGTGAAGAGGAACTTTCCAGCCAGTTTCTGGAGAAACCATCACCACTGCCAGGAAATGACTAGCCTAGCAGAGGTTTTCAAACTACCTTTGACTTGAAGTACAGGAAGAATTACATTTTACTGCGATCCTGTGCACCTTTAGGAAAAGTTGAAACACGTTTCCCAACACTTTATGATCTTCCGTGATCATTGCACTTTGATATTTGCTATTCTGCCTTTTTCCTTAAGATTTTATTTATTTGGGGCGCCTGGGTGGCTCGGTCGGTTGAGCGGCTGCCTTCGGCTCGGGTCGTGATCCCAGAGTCCTGGGATCAAGCCCCACATCGGGCTCCCTGCTCAGTGGAGAGCCTGCTTCTCCCTCTCCCTCTGCCTGCCTCTCTGCCTACTTGTGCTTTCTCTCTCTCTGTGTCAAATAAATAAATAAAATCTTTAAAAAAAAAAAGATTTTATTTATTTGAGAGAGCGCGCGTGAGCACAAGCAGGGGGAGCAGCAGAGGAAGAGGGAGAGGGAGAAGCGGGCTCCGCAGGGAGCCCGACCTGCTGCTGGATCACAGGACCTCGGGATCACGACCTGGGATCACGACCTGAGCGGAAGGCAGACGCTTACGGGACTGAGCCACCCAGGCTATTCTGCTTTTTTAATGCTGATAGGGACCCACTAGGGGGTCCAGTCTGCAGTTTGACACCCCCCCCCCCCGCCCCGTCCAGTCTCAGCAGAACTAAGCCCCATCCCTGAAGATGTTAGGAGCCAGGAGGATTGTGGTGGGTGCCTGTGGGATTCCACTCCAGCCTGAGGGAGTACTTTCACCTGCCAGGCAACGTGCAGCCTGTGGAGGAGGTCAGTCTTCCTTCACAGTACATTACATGTAGTTATCCCACTTAAGCTAATCTTGCCCGCCCGCCCCTCCAAGGTTTGGCTTCGTATGGACATCTAGACGGGGATGACCCCGCAGGGTACCTAGATCAAGCTCTGAGCCTGGAGTGAACGCCCAGCCAAGACCTAAGGTGGGTTGACCCGTGCAGAAGTGAAACTCAGAAGCAACCAGCCTCGTCACCAGCACGGGCTTGGCCGATTCATTTGGTCACGGGCAAGTGGGTGCCAGGAGCACCAGCGTGGGGGGTGGAAGGGGTGGAGACCAAGGCCCGACCCTCGGGAGGCGCCCAGGGAGAGAGACCCACACGTTTTCCCAACGGCACGCGCTCAGGGGGTTGCAGAGGAGCCGGAAGGGGTCGGGGAGGCGGTGGGAGGGCCTGCGAGGCGGGGGAGAAGAACCACGGGTCCGCTCTCCGCGCCCCCGTGCTCCTGCGGCCTCGGCGGCGACTGGTTGGCGTCCTCCAGGCGCGCACCGAGCTCGCGCAGCACGCGGCCGCCCCTCGGGCCTCCGGCGCCCCGAGCGAGCAGGGGGCGGGGCGGGAGCGGAGCGGGAGAGGCAGGCCTAGCCGCCCGACTTCCTCCTTCGGCCCCGCCCACCTAGGGGCACGTGACAGCAGCTCCCCCCCCAACCCCCCCCTCAGGTCTAGCGGGCGGGGCTGCAGCCCGCGAGTCAAGTTGAGCCACCTGAGCCGGAGCCCGGAGGACGCCGTCGCTCCCCGCTGTCCGGAGCTCCGCGATGGGCCGGGGGAGCCGACCGTGCGCCCCACGGGGCGCCCTGCCGCCCCGGCTGCCGCCGCTACTCCTACTGCTCCTGCTGCTGCTGCTGCCGCCGCCGCCGACTCCGGCGCTCGCCCCTCGGATCAGCCTGCCGCTGGGTGAGCGCTGGGGCGACCCCGCGGGGGCGCGGGCTGGGGTCGGGGGGAGGGGAGGCGGCCGGGAGGTGCCTGTGCGGAGGCTGCCGTGACAAAGGAAGGAGGGAGGAGGGGGCCTGTCAGAGGCTTGGGGTCCATTAGGACCCCTCCTTCCTTCAGAGCGCTGCGAGGAGGGAGAGAGAGGAGAGGGCAACTGTGGGGCCGCGGGCCCCTTTCTTCCCTTCCTTTAGAGGGCGGGGAGGGGGGGGTCTCGCGCCCGCTCTGCGTCCAAGCTCGCCCCTCAGTAGGGCGTCCTTTTCGGCGGTGGCAGCCCCCCTCCCCACCCCCCGCCCCCGGTGCTGGCTACCCGCTGGTCCGCCTGCCCATCTGCTTGTCTTTGATGCTGACCAGAGCCAGCCGCGGTGCCGCCCCCGAGGGCGTCTCGGGGTGGAGGGGGCCGTGCTTGCCGTCCCATAAACACTGGGGTTCTGGTATTCCAGCAAGTCGCAGCAGGATTCCCGAGCCGCAGCGGGACAGGAGTCCCATCTTCCCTCCCAGCCCTTCACCCTGGCCTATCGGCGCTGCCCCGGCCCGAACATGGTGGGATCCCTCCGGGGCCCGAGAGAGATCCTACCAGGGATGGGGGCTGCTCTGTGACACCTAGGCCCTGAGAGAAAATCCTCCTGGGAGTACCATCCTCATTGGTGAGGTCCCTCACCTGGTGCTCATGCCTGCTACTGTGGCCTCTGGCTCTCCCCTGTCCCTACCCCTTTACATCTTGTTGCTTCTCCAGCTTCTCTTTGAAATCAGAGGGACCCGGATTCCAAGCCCATTTCTACTACTGGGCTAGTAATTCCCTTCTCCCTGTGCCCTGGTTTGCTGATCTGCAAAATGGGCACAGTAGTAGGTACCTTGCAAGGCTGTCTTGGAGATTTCATGAAACTAGCTGAGTTCCGTGGGCACAAGCTTTATAGGGGCTCAGTAGATGCTGTTTCTCCAAGCCCTTTAACTTGTTGTCACACTGGGAGAATTAGAATAAAAGACGTATGAATTAGAGGTTACATATTGAAAGTAGACCGGACTTCCTTCTCTCTGCTGCATCCCCACCCCTGAAAACATTCTGTGTGCAAGAGGGAAGAGTAGCAGAATCATCACTTAGATTAACTCAGGGTGCTTGTGGCCCTGAATAACCCTGTCTGAAACATTGCAAGACCATGCTGAGAACATAGCCTGGGTTCAAATCCTGCCTCCACCACTTAGTAACCATGTGACCTTGAGCAAGCTACTTAACTCTTCCCGGGCCTTGATTTCCTCATCTTTAAAATGGGATAATAATAGCATATACCTCAAGGTTGTGAGGATTAAATCAGTTTATGTTTGAAAAGTCCTTAGGACAGGGCTTGGTACATGGAAACCGCTCCATAAGTGTTAGCTGGCATTATCGTTAGTGTGAAGCACAGGCTTCATTCCTGCACATCCTGCACAGAGCCAGGGTGACTGCCTGGGGTGGGGGTGGTGCTGGTGTGTTCATTTGACCACAGTCCCTTGGGTGCTCCATCTCATTAAGTGAGGATAAACAAGTGTATCCGGACCCGGGCCTACTGCCTTGCCACTTTCTCGGTTGTGGCCACAACTCCCTTTGTCCTTAAACCCTCTTAGCTCTGGCAGGAGGGCAGTAAAGTGGGAACAAATGTTCTGAAGGACTCCATTTATGGCCCTGGGCTAGCTCACAGAGCCATCGCAAGCACAGCTAATCTTGTGTCCAGCTCTGGAACTGGACGGGGACCACCCAGAGGGTAACTGAAAGGCAGAACTGGGGAGCCGTGAGGGGGAACCAAGAGGGCCTGCGTCCTGAGAGCGGCTAGAACGCTTGGTGGTTATTACCCACATAGCTCTCAGACCTGGCCCACTTCCACAAATCTGTGACTGTTGCCAGGCTCTGTCACACACCAGCGTCCCCCGCACAGGTCAGTTGGTACTCTGGTCTGGATGTCTGTGCATTCCCCTCTCCCAGATCCTTAGGTGAAAATCCAGACTCCCAGAGGACTGAGACACAGGTTCCCCTGTTAGGACTGGCACAGATGCGCTGCACAAAGGTGTCCCTTGAGAGGTTCAAAGGGCCTAGAAATGCAGTCGATACTCTGCTTTCCAAGCTGTGGCTCCTAGAAGAAGACAAAGCTTCTGCTGTGTTCCTGAGACTGGGTCTGCCCAGAGGGAGCCTCTTTTTCTAGTCCCCCCAAAGTCCTGGAATAGTTGGCAGCACCCAACATCTGAACTTGTGAGCACACATCCATACTTTACTGATATGGACCACACCCCAGAGGGCCGCCTCCCTAGACTTCCTCCTGGCCCTTGATACTGGAAGCCCCAGAGGGGAATGCCCTGGTGACTGGACAGGCTCACCTTTGGAGCGTGGCTGCAGGCAGCTTCCTGCCTCATCCTTGGGGGCTTGTTAGATGTTCCTGGCAGCGTGCCTATCCTGCGTAGGCCTGAGGTGACCATGGGGACTCTGGGCACAAGGGCCCATGGCCCCTGCCTCACAGAACAGGGAGAGAGGCATGGAGGGAGAGACTACACCTCCCTTTCAGGCTACCTGTCCTCCCCTACTGCGTTCCCACCCAAGCTCCCCAAGGCCCCGGATGCCTAGGGACAGTGAGCTGTGTCTGTGGTTTGAAACAAAGTCTCTAGAAGTGGAGCGTCCAGTTCATGTGTGGGGTCCTTTCTAGGGAACTCTCCTCATTGCTGTTAATCCGCAGCAGATTCCTGGGACTGTGAAGGAGGGGATCCCCCATTTGTGGTCTCGTCCAGTGGCCAAGAGGGGGAGGGGAACTGGGGACTCCAGGGCCAGCTGGACAAGGAGAGGCCTTAAAGGGAAGTTACTTGTCTCTGTGGAAGGAATGCTTCAAAGAAGTGTGTGGAATTTTGGTTCTCTTGCGCTGGAAAGCGTAGTTTGACGTTCCAGGACCAAAGGCTCAGAAGAGGAGAGCTGCCGAGTGGAAATAATGGCGCCGGGTGTGTGAGCTGCAAGGCCACTGCCTCCCAGCCGGGCTGTGTAGAAAGAAACAAAGCAAACCTCCTTTGGCTCATGAAAGTCTTATTGAGTTCCCTTATTTGGGCAATTAAGAGGAGTTATTAATTTCCCCCTGCCCCAGAAGTGCCTGTCTGGAAAGGTCTGGACACAGTGTTTCCAAACCAGATTGGAAATAAATCCATAGGCCTTGCGAACTGCAGTCAACAAAACCCCATTGAGCCGGGGAACTGGGCATTGGCACAAATCAGCTGCCTGTCCTCTGACCCCGGAGTGGACACCCAGGGTCATGGTTGCCCCGAGAAGCCCCCAGTGCAGGCCGCTTTCAGAGTCTTGCTGGCTGGTAACAGGCCTTCCTCCTGAATGTGGCCTCAGCTCCACATGAGCGTTTGTCTTCAGCTCTGTCCCATGGCCTGGCATCTTCGTGGCCCCTTCAGAGCCAAGTGGAAAGAGCTGTAACTATGGGCGCTAATAGCCGGGCTTTGAAGACTCACTTGCCTCCTAACTGCACCACCTGGGGCAAGCCGTGAATAATGGCAGGACCCATCTCACAGGGCTCTGAGCGGATTACAGGAAATAATGTATGGAAAGTGTTTGGCCCAGTGCCTGACACGTGCTCCGTCCCCAGTAAAAGGTAGCGGGCTCTGTTCTCTCTGGTGGAAATTCCCTGCCTGCCTCGCTTGGTGAGGTTATTTGCATCCATTTGGGTGACACTGAGCGCTGGCTGTAGGCAGGCCTGCTGCTAGCTGCCAAGACCTGCCAGGTCAGGGAATGGAATAGTGCAGGTCCCACCCCCTGCTCTGGGGTGGAAGACAAAGCGAATCACCCAAGGGGTCCTGCTGAATTTAGTGCACTTTTTAAGTGCTCCTGGTTCAGCTCTTTGAAGTTCTTCTTTGCCCCTAAGAACTTCCTCTGCCTGGGGGTGACTGCACCTCTCCCTCTGCCCTGCCCCTCACTGGTTCCACTCTGCCCCGTGCATAACCCACATTCAGCTGGGTGTCGAAATGCCTGTAAGCCAGCCCAGCAAAACTCTAAGCTTGCACAAGTTTGGGGGCACATCTGGATACACCTGCACGTTCATCCTCCACGCAAGGGAGACAGAAGATGGCACAGAGCCTGGAGAAAAGGCTGGACTCGGCTTATGTAGTCACTCTTTCCTTTGTCCCCTTCTAGAGGCTGTGGCCCGACCCCCACCCTGCCGTGGGTGCTCAGGATGGGTGGAGAGGCCTCTGATGGGGCCCTCCCCGTGGGCCCCTGCCCCTCCTCCTTGCATTCTGTCCTCCCGGCCAGGCTCCGCTTTGTCCAGGGTGGAGAGTGGCTCACATGGAGTTTGCCATCTTGGGACAGATGCCCAAGGTCCCGTAAAGGCTCCACCCCATCTCCCGCCATCCTCAAAGCCATAGGCGAGCCTTTTCTCTGTGCCTAGCCCTATGCAGTCTCCCTGGTCCTTTTCTAGCCGCCACTCCTCTGTGAGCCTCTCCGGTTCGGGGCAGGACCACCTGCAGCCCTGAGGTGGCACAGCCGGCGTCCTCGCGTTTGTGTTGCAGTGTTTCGTGTCTAGAAGAAGGTCGAAAGTAAGGTAGTGGGTATAGAGCTACTGTGAGCGCCAGGCTTAGTTGTCTTGTTTCCCCCTACACGGTGGGTAAAGTTATCCCCATTTTACAGATAAGACAGCTGAGGTTCAGAGAGATGAAGTATTTTGTCCAAGGCATATGGCTCTGCCTCCCTGAGATCTGACATGTTCTCTGTGGGATCTCTCTGCTCTGCACTGATGGGTCCTCTGAAAAGCCCATCTTGACGGTTAGTAGGGTTCAGAGAGGTGGGGCTGTGGGGAGGGGGTTTCAGTGGGTCCAGTAGACAGAAATTTCTCATTTTATCATAACTGCTACTAAACGGGGGCCAAATGAGCAGACTCCTCTCCTTTTTGGCCTCCCCTTGCTCATCCTTTGAGGGGTGCTAACAGACAGGAAAGAAAGCCGCCCAGGTTGGGGCACCCACCGTGTGCCGGGTGCTGGAGGTGGGGTCGCTCCATCCTGTGGGGGACCCGAGGCTTGGAGAAGCTAACTCAACGCGGTCAGGGTCGTGCGACTAAAAAGGTTTGGGGTCAAGCTGTGGGCTACAGCTCTCTGACTCGAGAACCACATTCTGTCCGCTAGAACAGCTGCTTCCAGCCTCAGTTGTGAAGTGCGGGGAAGCAGCAGAATGGCCCAGCTTGGCCTTGGAATAGTTGATAGGTTACGTTTGTCCATCTGGTAAAGAGACATACGGAGGTCACTCCCTGGATGGGAACGGGATCCGGCTGAGGCCCCGGATGGTGTGGCCACGGTGGAAGTATGGTCCACTCAGGAGACCAGGAGCAAACATCTCAGACACAGGTTTGCACCCTGCGGCGGGGTGGGGGGGGGGGGGTGGGATGGCAGGCCAGGGCCAGCACGGAAGTAGATTTTCTTTGGCCTCCAAGTGTTTTAGGAAATCTTAATTAGTTGCTGATATTTAAAACTCAGGAAATGTAAGGTAAAAATCCAATTTTCCAGTTCTTCTGAAGTTCTGGCAAGGCTGGGCCCCCAGTCCACTTGGCAACATGCATCTGGGGCTGAGCACTAGCCACCTCTTCAAAGGGGCTCCTGCCTCCAGGCGACTGGAGCCCCACCTGCCCTTGTCCCCTCTCTTCTGCATGAGTGGGCTGCTGAGGTGGCCAGAGTGGTGGGTGTTTACTCAGAGCAAGGGTGGGGAGGAAGGAAGGTGGCAGGAGGAGCAGGGGAGGGTACGGATAGGGTCAGTCCTGATTGTTGGTGGCCCCCTAATCTGGGAGCAGGACTTGGCACTTCTCCACACTGCATTTATCTGGTCTTTGTGGCAGCCCGGTGAGGGCTCCCTCTCAGGGACAGCAGGTCCCCGTTCCGAGCTGCACAGCTGGTCAGTGATAAGTCAGGACTCACACGTGGGCAGTGCGGCTCCCCTTTACAGCCCTTGTGACCTCTCTCCTGTCTGTCAGCTGTCACGCTTCTGTCTGGGCCCCGAGCTCGCGGGACTGAGTGCTCAGTGCTTCTCAGACACGCTCTTGTGAGCCAGAGGCTTCGGGACCTCTAGGCTGTCCTCTTGGAATCTCAGACCCCTCCCTGGACCAGAGTACCCTGAATTGGGACTTAGCATTCAATGACATGTTCCTTGGACCTTACCTGGCCAGATGATACAAATATGAATAAGCACGTCCTGCTCCTCAAGGAGCTCTTGACTGGGTGGAGGAGACAGGCACAGAAAGCCATCGGCAAACCACGTGGCCGGTGCACCGTGAGAGGTGTGAAGGGGAAGTGACGGGCGCAGAGAGGGGGCCCTCCCCCAGCTGGGGATTCAGGAAGGCCTCCTGGAGGAGGTGAAACCAAGCTGAGTCTCAGGATGAGTAGGAATTGGTGAGAAGGAAGGGTGTTCCAGGCCTTGAGTAAAGGCGAGAGAAATAGGACCTGGAGTTGCAGCTTGGTGTCACTCAGTTGAAGCAGGGGAGGGAGATGTGGCGAGGGCTGGCGAGTTTGGGGCTTGGACAGTGGGGCACATTGAGGTTGTCCATCCATACCTGATGGACCAGGACAGTTCCCCGAGAGCCCTGTGGCTGCAGCACAGAGGCTGGGCTGGGGGCAGGGGCCTGTTGGGGGGCTGTGGTGGTATCCCAGGCGGGAAAGGGTGGTGGCCTGGCTCAGGACTGTGGTAGCAAATCGGATAGATTTGGCAAGTATTAAGGAGGGAAAATTGGCAGAATTTGATTATGGATGGGATGTCCGTGGGGTGAAGGAGAGGGAGGAAGGAACCTGTCCAGGTTTCCAGTGGGTGACGCAGGGCACGAGAGCCCAAGCCGAAGGGGGCAGTGGTGGGCGGTGGTCATGGCCAGTCTCCCGCTGGATGGAAGATCTGCACTGATGGCGAGATTTGGGGTTTGCCAGTGTCTGGATTGTTGAAGCGATGGGTGTGGGTGTGTGATCTCGAGGCCAAGGGCAGACCCCAGGGAACAACATGAAAGAGCAGACTCCAGAGCGACGGCAGTTAGGTTAATGACACAGACGCCAGAGCTGCCAGCCCAGGTTCTAATCCCGGCTCCACCACTCTTCCTAACTGGCTGATTGCAGGCAGCTCTCCCCTGAAAACCTCAGGTGGTCAGGCCTCCTTCACAACCACCTTGCCAGGACTCCATGCATTCAATCCATTGAAAATGTGTAGTAGATGCTCCGGTAAATTAGCTCTTGGAGGGATGGAGGCCCAGAAGGAGTGGCAGGGTGACGGGAAGTGACCCTTGAGGCCATTGTGGCCCACACCTATGGGACAGGGGGCCTCCACCAGGCCGGGTGCTGCAGGCCATGCCCTTCAGTGTCTGAAGGTTGGCAGTGAGGTGATGCCTGGCCCCTGGTGAGTGTGGGGCTGGTTGAGGCCTGACTCCCAGTCGGGGTGAGTGGGAGGTGAGGAATGGAGACAGCTCTGGGCGGCTCTTCTCTTCAGGAGTTTGGCTGCAAAGGAGAGTAGGGAGGCACATAGATTTCTAGGCTGAATATTGAAGGAAAAAAACGGCTTTCTGAGAGGCAGAGGTTGACAACATGGGACTTGGCCTCGGAGGAGATAGGGAGGCAGTGGGAAATTGAGGTTGTCCATACCTGATGGTCCCAGTTTCTTTTTTTGGTAAAGATTTTATTATTTATTTGACAGAGAGAGAGACAGCGAGAGAGGGAACACAAGCAGGGGGAGTGGGAGAGGGAGAAGCAGGCTTCCTGCGGAGCAGGGAGCCCGATGCGGGGCTCGATCCCAGGACCCTGGGATCATGACCTGAGCCGAAGGCAGACGCTTAACGACTGAGCCATCCAGGCGCCCCTGGTCCCAGTTTCTTCAGAAAACAGGAGACGTGTGTGAGAGGAGGAAGGTGGACTCTTGGGCAGTCGGGAGAGGGGTTATTAGGGAACAGAGGAGCTGCCCTTGGTCCTGGTGGAGGGGACGCTCCCGAGGTGATGACAGCTCATGACAGGTCCTGGGTTAGGGTACCCGGGGGGGGTGCCTTTGAGGGGCGAGGGGCCACCTGGTGATTCTGGCAGGAGCTCTTGGCCCACTCGCTGGAAGCCAAAGGCGCGGCCATTTCGGAAGTGGGCTTCCCTAAGTGTGCCTGCCCCAGGAACAGGGGATGCTTCTAGGCTGGGTTCCCTTGACTTCTTACCTCTTTCTTGGTTACCCCAGCATAGGGAGGACTTTTGGCCCACAGCCCCTCTTCCCCTGCAGAGCGTAATCCTTCCCTGCTTGGGGGCTTGGCCCGGTAGCGGCCTGGTGACAGTTGTTGGGCCCACCGCTTCTGGCCCCTCGGGCTGCCCTGCCCCAGCACTTGGGCGGGGCGGTGTAGAGGCAGGATGTGCGTCCCGGGCGGCTGACGTGCCCTCATTTGCTGCTGAGTCAGTAGTCCTGCCCTAGGAGTGGTGCTCCTGCAGGTACAAGTGGGTCCAGGAGTCCAGTGTGACGCCTTGGGGAGGAAGAGGTGCTCTCACGGAGCCTCTTGGGAGGCTCCCAGGGACTTGTCCTGGGGCCCAGACCCCTCTCTGGGGACTTTGTGATTGGAGCTGAGGGGCAGCCAGCTGCCTCCCTGCCTTGGGGGCACCTTCCTGGCTCTTCACAGAGAAGCTGGCATTTTCTGGCCTCATCCTGCTGGGGCCTGCGGGGGGGCAGGATGTTAGGGCCAGGTCAGCGTCAGCCGTGGTGCCAGGAGCCACCATGGAGAGAAAGCTGGGGTGGTGCTCTGAGTCACGGCCCTGCTGCAGCTCGCTGGTTCGGCTGGGTGGGGACCCTGCTGAGCCCGATTCCTGTCTCACCCCAGAGAGCTCCAAGCTTCCGGCTGAGTCACAGGGGAGGGGAGAAGCTCTAGCTGAGGCTGGGGGCTGAGTTGTTCCCGCATCACTTCCCGCAGAGAGAGCCCCAGGCCCCGGGGGGTGGGGGGGAGTGGGCCCTGCAGGTCGCTCGGACGTGCCCCGTCCAGCGTGCCCTCTCCAAGGACGCAGCCCCAGGCCAGCCCCTGTGCTACCTTCCTGGAGCCCCGGGGAAGCCACCAGCTCAGGCCTGCCCAGGGTGGATAGAAAGGTTTCATCTGCCTGGGAAAACCGGCCACAGCCTCAGGCAGACCAGTTTGCTCCCTACTGGCCCAACCCGCTGGGTAGAGGATGTGGGGGATGTGTGAGCAGCACAGGCTGCCCAGGAGAGCACACGAGTCACCCTCTCTGCCACACGGAGAACAGCCTAGAAGCTAAGACTGCCCCCAAGGTGTGCTGACACCTGCTCCCAGTCACCTCTACACAAAAAGCAGCCCGGAGCAAACCCACAAGCCTGGACAGGCCTCGTGGTAGGGTGTGCAGACGCATGCACGCACGCACCTCAGGCAGGGCCCACCCAGACGTCTGTGCCGTGACTCTGGAGGTGACCCCAGGCACCTGGGCAGGGACGCCACTCAGAACACGGGGGGGGGGGGGGGGGGGGG
>NC_058411.1:138285435-138448466 GCF_002201575.2 Neomonachus schauinslandi
GGGGCGGCAGGATCCAGCTCAGGCACACAGCGTGTGCCTGCGACACCCATCCGGCGTCAGAGCGGATGCGCTCTGGCCGGGAGAGCCCCGCGTGACCAGGTGCGGACCTGGGTTAGCAATCGCCCTGCGTGAGTTTTTTTAATCCTGAGGACGAGGGAGGCCCAGCTCCTCCAAACAGCCCTGCTCCGCTGGCAGCCCTCGCTGGGCTGGATTTTCCTGCAGGGCTTTTGGATTTTGTTTTTGATCCACTCAAGTGTTGATCGTGTGCCAGACCCGGTGCCAGCACTCAGCTAACGTGTGCAAAGTTGTTCAGAGTAAAGCGCTTGGTAAATGTGGGTTATTATGTACGTTGTTATTTACATACATAATCTAATTTCTTCTCATAACAACCCTATGAGGAAAGGTGCTATTATCCCCATTTTACAGATAAGGAAAGTGAGGCTCCAAGATGTTAAGTGTCTTGTCCTGGTGGCAAACAGCCGGTAAGCGACAGAGGCAGCCTTGGAGCCCAGGTCTCAGACTCCCGAGCCTGTACTCTTAATCTCTGTCTCGTCAAGACTCCCAGTTGGGAAGCCAGCCCCCCGGGCCGGGGGTTACCACGGGGGAGCAAGGCCTTCAGGACGCCACGGCGTTGGTCTGAGAGGCTCGGGGCAGGGGGACAAAGGGGGAGAATGCGCAGAAGGGGAAGGTGTGGTGCCAGGGGCCCCTCGCCCCCTTCCGTCCCTTTGCCCTTGCCCTTGGCTGTACTCACAGTATGAGCGGAGGAGGTGCGGCGGGGCGGGTACCGGGGCCACTGACGCCCTGGCTGTCCTTCCAGCCTGGCTGTGCTCTGTCTACGTGACCCTTGGCAGGTTTCCACTCCCTCCCAGGCCTGAGTAGGGCTGAGCGGCCCCCTGGACGGCACCTTATCTCTGACGCTCAGCATGTCTGTGTCTGGATGGATTCCAAGTGCGGCCTCCTGCCTAGACTTCCAGCCCACCCTGGGGAGATGCCCCTGCTGTGCGGGCAGATAAGCATTGGCAAGTTTGAGCCCGCCCTTGCTTTCGGAGACCCACGAAGGGGGTGTGGAAGGCGTTGGCCTGCGTCTCCGGGACTCCTCCTCGTGAGGCCGCTGGGGGCTGTATTCTCCGCATTATCCCGGGGATGTGTGTGAGACAGCCAAAGGTCAGTGACCCGGCGTGCACCGCCCTCCACAGGACCTACATGGTGCTCTTCAGAGGGTGCTCCGTGCGCCTCCCACTTGAGAATCACCTGGGAGCTCATCAGATGGCACGTTGTCAGGCCATCCCGGGTCGGCGGCGGCAGCACCCCTAGGGCAGGCTTGGACCCGGACGGAGATCAGGCCTTTTGGGTGATTTTGCTGCATCCTGCCGGTGGCCGACCAGGGGTTCTTCGGGAAGGAGACCTCTTGAGCCAGCCTTCCGCCACAGCTGCTTTTGTGCTGTGGGGTTTTGTGTAAGTTGCCTGGTCTCTCTAAAGTTTGGTTCCTTCCTCTGTAAGGCTTTGTAAGCCGTTGTAGGGCAGTCAGTGGCCTGCAGGGGTTAATACCCTCCTGGGTGTGGATCTGTGCTGGCCGGCCGGAGGGGTCTCTTCAGGGGGGTGACTTCCTAGGAGCAGAGCATGAAAAGGTCAGGCTGCTTGTTCCAAAAGGTCATCAGCACACAGTGCAAGCAACACGATTGGGCCCCATTGTGTTTGGAAATTTTGTGGTTGACAGAAGTGGGGGATTAGAACTAGAAACTTTCGGGGCGCCTGGGTGGCTCAGTTGGTTGGGCGACTGCCTTCGGCTCAGGTCATGATCCTGGAGTCCTGGGATCGAGTCCCGCATCGGGCTCCCTGCTCGGCGGGGAGCCTGCTTCTCCCTCTGACCCTCCTCCCTCTCATGCTCTCTGTCTCTCATTCTCTCTCTCACAAATAAATAAAATCTTAAAAAAAAAAAAAAAAAAAGAACTAGAAACTTTCTTTGGGCTTCCCAGCATGTAGAGTGCTGATAGGTGGTGAGGAGTTGGGAACTGGGGGCGGAAGACCTAGAGTCTCATGCAGTTCTGGACTTAATAGCTCAAAGAGAGGCCTCGACCCCTATGGTTTCAGTACCGCAGTTTGGGCTTTGGATGTGAGGCGTGACTTTCCCCATGAATTTCCCAGTGCTCCCGCGCCCCCCGCCCCCCGCCCAAGTTCTGACTTTGCTTCTAGAGCATGACAAGACTCCCAGCTGCAGAGCCACACACATTCCCCCATTGATTGCTGCACTGGTCACCTTGCGTCCTCATCTTCCCTCACCAGGAGATATCGTGGGGAGCGGCCTTGGGAGCTCTGTCATCCTGTTTGCTGGCGGGATGCTATCCATCCCATGTCCCATTGGCTTTGCTAGGACGTCCCACCTGCGGGCTTCCTTCAGCATTAGTGGCTAGGCAAAAGGCCTAGCTTCTCCGGAATGGCTGCCGTGTGTTCCTTCTCTTGGACAGCAAGAACAGGGTCACTTCATTTCCCTTTTCTCCTCAGCCACCAGGAGGCTCGGCATTAAAGGCACAGCCCATCTCTAGTAGCTGTGTGAAGAGCTCTTCTGACCTGCCTGTGTGAATATGCCCTTACTCTCCGGTTTAGGTGTTTTCCTTGGGTTTGTGGGGTTTTTTTTTTCCCCTCTGTTCTTGATTTTAGTGTTTATGTTTCACTACGTTCTTTTCTTTGTTTTCTTGCCCTTTGTGGAACCAGGCTGGGGGTATGTAAAAACACTCACCATGTAAAAGCACACGAAGCTGTCTTCACAAGTGCTTTGTTGGCATGTTGCTCTTTTTGCTCCCTTAGCTTCATGAGACCGTGTCTGTTTGCGTGGTCATAATCTATTGGTCAGATAGATACCTGAGGCCGGGCAGGGTGGCTCATTTCTGCTTGTTTTTCTTTTCTTATCAGCTGCTTCGAATTTTTTAAATAATTTTCTTCAAACCCATTAGTTGCTCAAGGCACAGATGGTACCCTGGTTGGACAGATATGTGCGTTTTTCTTTTTTTTTCCTTCTATTTCTTTCGCATTACACAAGAGTAACCTGCTAATTATAGAATCCAAACATGATAAGTAAAAAGGAAAAAAAAAAAATTACCTATACTCCCACCAGGGATAACAGTTTTCAGCATTTTGTGATTCATCCTCCTGGATATTTTTTTTTCCCTTTTTTTTTTGTTTTTCCTTTTTCTGTTTATACTTTTCCCACAAAAAATAAGATCTAACTAGACACTGGGTTTTTTTTTTTCCTTTAAGATTTTATTTATTTGACAGAGAGAGTACAGCAGGGGGAGCGGCAGGGAGAGGGAGAAGCAGGCTCCCGCTGAGCAGAGAGCCTGATGTAGGGCTCGATACCAAGACCCTGGAATCATGACCTGAGCTGAAGGCAGACGCTTCACCCACTGAGCCACCCAGGCGCCCCTAGACATACTGTTTTATAACCATCTTCACTTGGTGGTAATTAGAATCTTCCCTGTTACTATGTATTTTATAACAATGAAAGGTATTTCAAGTTTATATCCAGGATACACGCACATAATTCGTTTTTAAGCGTGAAAGTACTTACTGTGAAAAGTGACCAATGCCTCTGTCATCCCCAGCCCCAGGCCTGGTTAAAGGGACGGCTTTTAAATCAGACTTTTTGTTGGTACAGTGGTTTCCTCCGTATACTTAAGTAAAATGCTTGCACTACCATTGCTTGGCTTATGTGATGTACTGATTTGCTGCTCAGAAAAAGAAGGCTTTCCATCACGTCCATCAGCCTTCCCCACCTCCTGCAGACATTTTTGTGCCACTATATTGGGTTGCCTCTGTAATTTAAAATATTATCCTGAGGGGTGCCTGGCTGGCTCGGTTGGTAGAGCATGTGACTCTTGATCGGGGTCATGAGTTCAGGCCCCACGTTGGGGGTAGAGGTTACTAAAAAAATAAAGAAACTTAAAAAAAAATTTTTTTTATACTTAAACCTCAGTTTCTTATTCCATTAACCATTGATAATATCTTGTGGCCCTCTTTGCTCTCCCAAGGAGATAGAGACTCCATTTTTTCCTTAACAACCCTGGTACCCAGCATCACAGCGTCTCTCTGTTGTACATTGAGGTCAAGTTTGCATTCTGTTTTATAACCATAAATCTTCGATGAGTGACTGTGAGCTGGTACTGCAAGGTAAAGACCAGCGCCCCGCATTTGCTTCCCTCGGCCATCGTAAATCTTTTGCTGCGGGACCAGGGTGGGGTGGGCCGTCCTCACAGGTCCTTCTCCTTGGATCTGATGCTACTCAAGGAGGGTGTTAAATGTCCTTTCTTTTCTTTTATTACATGCTCAAAACCCACCACTTTATATTTTAGTTTGCTTCATATTTGACCATGTTTTTCTTGTTTAATTTTGTTTGCTTGTTTTCCTGGTGTTTCTAATACAACATCATTTTTACCGGCTGCATCATATCCCATGGAGTGCAGTGTTAATGGCGTCTTTTCATCTCGTCCCCTGTGGTTGGACACTTAGGTTGTTGCCCATTTTTCACTAATGTGAATGGCGCTATAATAAATGTTCTTTTACATTCATCTTTGTGCATTTGTTTCTAACGTAATGTTTGAGAGTCCAGGAATGCTGTTCCCCTTTCAGCCTAATCCGCCCGTCCCCAGCTCCTTGCCATGCGCTGCCTTCCCCACTTCTCTTCAGATCGGCCCGTCCTCGAGGTTGGTGGGAGACGTGTCTGGTGGGAGGCGTGGGCCCCAGGGAATGTCCATCTTCCTCTCCCCAGGCTCCCAAGAGCGGCCATTCCTCAGATTTGGAGTGGAAAACGTCTCCAACTACACGGCCCTTCTGCTGAGCAGGGATGGCAAGACTCTGTATGTGGGCGCCCGAGAGGCCCTCTTTGCTCTCAACACCAGCACCAGCTTCCTGCCTGGCGGGGTGTACCAGGAGGTGAGAAGGTGCCTGGGGCTGGCTAGGCTGGGCAGAGGATGGCAGAGGGGCAGATGGATGGAAAGACCGACCTTCTGGGTGTGAAGATGCTGCAAATGGGAGAAGAGGGGCTGGGCGCACCCCCCATTCCCACCTGTGCACCCCCTTCTCCCGTTCTGCAGCTGCCGTGGAGCGCGGATGCCGAGAGGAGACAGCAGTGCAGCTTCAAGGGCAAGGACCCGCGGGTGAGCTAGCACCTGGAGGCCGCTCGGGCCGAGCGAGGGATGGAGAGAGGTGCACCGGCCCGAGCGTGGAGGCAGGATGTGGGAGCGGTGTAGCCAGCTGCGGCTTCAGAGATGGCCACACCTGTGTTTGGCCCTATACCTAACTATCTCTGTGACCTGGGACAAGTAGATTGGCCTCTCGGAGCCTTAGTGTCCCCACTTGTAAAATGGGGATAATGATGCCTGTCTCACAGGACTTGGGGTGAGGATTCAGTGAGCTAATACGTGTAGGGCACCTGGCACCTAATCAGAACCAAATGAAGCCGGCTTCCAGCAAGAGCAATGACTGGGTATCCCCCTGCGGATGGGGTGCTAGAGCAGGTCTGACTGATCCTGGTGTGGTTTTGGCCGGACTGCTGGGTGTGGGATTTTGTCCAGCCTGGGGTTCTGCTGGAGAGTGTGGAGCATTCTCCACTGTTCCCGGAGACCTCTTGTCCTGCATGTAGCAGGAGGTGGCTGAGGTGAAGGCGAAAGAGCCCCAGACTTGAGGTCAGACGCAGGTTCGAGTCCTGACTGCCCCGACCTCTTAATGGACAAACGTTTATCGAGCACGTGCTCTGTGCTCAAGTCCTTTTAGACACTGGCAATACAGTTGTGAAAAAGAAGGAAGAACAACAGGCCAAACACAGCCACTTGAACCAGGTAGTCAGGCCACACCTCATTAAGAAAGTGACATTTGCGTCAGGACTAGACGTTGCTGAGGGAGTTGGCCGTGGGATACCTGGAGAACGGGCAGGACTGGACTGACTCTGAGCGAGGTGTTTGGGGAACCACCGGAGGGCTGGGCAGGGGAGCGCCATGGTTGGCATGTGTTTTAAAAGGGTCGCTCTGGCTGCCCTGGTGGAGGGTGACTTCTGTGGGGACACAGGGAGGGAGCCCAGTGAGGGGGACCAGACCAGGGTGGCACCAGTCAAGGGAGTGAGAAATGGCCAGATTCCGGATGTAGTTTAAGGATGGGCCCACCAGGGCTTCCTGACGGGAAATGGATGTGTGAGAGAGGAGTCGTGGCTGACCTCCAGGTTTGGAGCCTGAGCAGCTGAAAGGGGAAAGGTCTCAGAGGATAAAGTTTTGGGCAAAAAATCAGATGCTTGGTTGGAGACACCACTAGACGCCCTTGCAGAGGCGATCCATGAATCTGGGGTCCAGGGTCCTGCTCTGGGCTGTGGCTTACCTCACCAGGCAGGTGGGGAGGACCAGAGGTTTTCACTGAGTTTCCGAAAAAGACCTTCAGGGGGCAAAGACCACCTAAGGGGAGGGATTCTATGCCTTCACTCCCAGACTGAAAGGAAGTTTCCGGAACGCAGAACTAGCCGAGCCCCCAGGCCCCCCTCCAGTGCACATGCTCCTTGGTCCTCAGTGTACTCTGCCCCGAGACGCTGCTGGGTTCTCATTTGCCCTGGGATATGAGGAGCTCCAGAGAGCAGAAGCTTTCCCCACGCGCCCCGCACACACTGGTGGTGAGGGCTTGGCGCTGCCCCCTGGTGGCCTGCTTGGGCCTGACATCCTCCTCCCTCCTTCCCCAGCGCGACTGTCAAAACTACATCAAGATCCTCCTGCCACTCAACAGTACTCACCTGTTCACCTGCGGCACGGCGGCCTTCAGCCCCGTGTGCACCTACATCGTGAGTGCCCCTCTCTGCCCAGGCTCGCCTGGGGCTGGCCTGGCAGCGGCCCCTCTCTCTGCACCGGGCGCTGTTCCCCAGCACTGATCCCGGGCCCAGGGCAGGGCCCAGGGCGTAGCTTCTAGGGAGCAGTAGGTCTGAGAGCCCTGAGGCCCAGCCCCAGATCTGGTGGCCGGGTTGGCTGGCAGGGGGGGTGGGGGCAGGGGGCGGAGAGGGGTGCAAGAGAACACCCCCGGGCACAAAGGTCCTGGCCAGCCCAGGACTCACACCCTCTCTTGCTTCCTCGAGCTCTCCCCTGCCCTCACTCAGTTCCACAGCCCACCTCCCCGACCCCTCCTCACACACACTCACTCCTGGTTTCTGTTTTACCCACACCTTAGCAGAGGGTGGCATTTTGAGGCAGTGGATTGGAGCACTGCCTTTGGAGTCAGTCAGACCGGGTGTGAATCATGTTGCCACCCCTTCTGAGTCCTGTCGTGTCTCTCCTGTGGTCACTGGGACTAGTAATGCCCACCGCAGAGGGTCCCTGCCAGACGGTGCCCGCGACTGCGCCCTGGGTGCAGAGATGAAGAGGAGGGCCTGCCTCCCCTCTTGCCCCCCACAGAGCAGCTTTCTCTGGCACACCCGCCTCCTTTCCCTCCAAGCCCACACATTTCCAGGCGTGCGCCTGACCTCTTCCATCTGCCTCCCTGCAGAATGTGGAGAACTTCACTTTGGCACAGGACGAGGTGGGGCACATCCTCCTGGAAGATGGCAAGGGCCGTTGTCCCTTTGACCCCAATTTTAAGTCCACGGCCCTGGTGGTTGGTGAGTGTTGGGGGCAGAGTGGCAGAATGAGTTCAGCAAGGCTCCGTGTGGGGGTGGGAAGGGGGGCAGCCTAGGTCCCAGGCCTGAGCTGGTGGGTCCCTGCCATGCTGAGTCCCAGGGGGCACAGAGTGGCCCTTGGCTGCCCTTAGGTTTGGCTTTTCCCAGTTCCCACTCCCTTCCCTGTCCACCTCAGGCGAGATAGGCAGTGCTGGGGTCACTCAGGGCCATGTGCTGAGGGGCCATTCCCATGGGAATGTTCTCTTGGCAGATGGTGAGCTCTATACCGGAACAGTCAGCAGCTTCCAAGGGAATGACCCGGCCATCTCCCGGAGCCAAAGCCTCCGCCCCACCAAGACCGAGAGCTCCCTCAACTGGCTCCAAGGTGAAATCCTCCCCACACACCCAGTGGGCAGTCCCCAGAGCCCAGGGAGGGGCACGCTCTTCCCTCAGGGCCAGGCCAAGAACAATCTCTCTCCTGTCTGGGATTCCCAGGCTGACTACACTCCTCATTGGTCCCACAGACCCAGCGTTTGTGGCCTCGGCCTATATTCCCGAGAGCCTGGGCAGCTTGGAAGGGGACGATGACAAGATCTACTTCTTCTTCAGCGAGACTGGCCAGGAGTTTGAGTTCTTTGAGAACACCATCGTGTCCCGCGTCGCCCGCATCTGCAAGGTGAGGGGGCCGGGCTGCCCCAGAGACCCCGAAGGCTCCCCCGGTGCAGGATCAGGAAACACCAGGAGGCCTCCTCTGTCCTCCAGGAGGAACAGCTTGGCTAACTGCTTTTCTCTCTGTCCTTTTAAATTAAAATAGCTCTCATGTTTTTTCCTATTTAAGAAAATGCAGAAAAGTACACATAAAAACCACTTACAATAGAAAGAGGCAGTGTAATATCACGACAGAGAGCGGAGACTCAAGCCAGGCTGCCCCAGTTCCGACCCCACCGGTCCTGTGACCTTGGGCAAGTCCCGTGCCCTTTCAGTTAGCGTCCCCATCTGTTCAGTGGGCATAATAAGACCTGCCTCAGACTTATGTGGGCTAAATCCATCCCCAGAAAGCTTTTAGGAGTGTGCTAGGCAAAAACTAAATGTTGACTGTTAGCGTCAGCATTCTCCTGCCGCACCACAGATGATTAGAATATTCCTTGATAATCTATTTCCTTTTTTTGGTATATGTGTAAATAGGTAGGTATTTATAGAATTAAAAAGCTGTTTACAAGCAAGAGGTCTGCAGTGTGGGTATTCAGGTTCCCTGCTCTTGGGGAATCATGACCTCCTTCCCTGTGTGTAGGCAGGCTCCCGTCTGTCCGTTTCCGGGTACTCTGCAGTAAGGAGGGCACCCTCGTTTCCTTGGCCAGCCTCCCGGTGATGGGACCTGGACCCCGCCTTCATGTCTTCCTGATTCTAAATGGAACTCCGCCCTGGCTGTGGCTTGCCCCTCCGGGTGTCTGTGTAGCTACCACTGCGGAGGGGCCGCAAGGAGCCCCAGGTTCCCCCCGGCGGCCCGTGCGTATGCCCAGCCTCTCTCTCCCTCCCCCAGGGGGACGAGGGCGGTGAGCGGGTCCTGCAGCAGCGCTGGACGTCCTTCCTGAAGGCCCAGCTGCTGTGCTCGCGGCCAGACGACGGCTTCCCGTTCAATGTGCTGCAGGATGTCTTCACGCTGAGCCCCAGCCCGCAGGACTGGCATGACACCCTGTTCTACGGGGTCTTCACATCCCAGTGGTACAGCCCCCCGGGACCTAACTGGAGATGGGAGGAAGGGGGATGCCTGGGACTGGGGCCCGAGACCTGGCCGCATCCCGCGCCCCAGGGCTCCTGGGTTCATCCAGCCACTTCCTTTGTAGGCACAGGGGGACCACAGAGGGCTCTGCCGTCTGCGTCTTCACCATGAAGGACGTGCAGAATGCCTTCAGCGGCCTCTACAAGGAGGTGAACCGTGAGACTCAGCAGTGGTACACGGTGACCCACCCAGTGCCCACACCCCGGCCCGGAGCAGTGAGTACTAGCTGCTTGGCAGCATGGCTCCCCACGCCCGGCTGGCTTCTCTGAGTCTGTTTTCTCATCCTGGACGTGGGGGCCAAAGCCCAGGCCTGCTTGTCTTACTGGGTTGGACGTGGCTGTGAATGTTGGAATGGCTGAAACCTGCCTCAGGGTGAGCCGGTGTGCTCCCGTCCCAGCACTTAAGTGTGCACTCTTGTCATTGTCCCTTCGCTCGTGCCTCTCCCCTACTCAGCTGTGGGCTCCTTATCTAGGGAGTGACGGGAGTGGCCTGGCCATGGGGACATCTTCCTTCTGTCCTTCCAGCCTCATGGACTCCCTCCCAAAGCAGACCTTGAAACAAGGATATGAGTGTCAGCAGCTGATGTGGGAGGTGACTCCAGGAAGCACTATGAGGGAACAGGAAAGTGAGAGGGGGGAGCAGCCAAGGAAGAGTGTCACTGAGCTATTCCCGTCATGGGCATCTGGGCCTTACTTCCCTGGGGCCCCGAGAGAGCACCCTCTGACCCCTGCACTAGGAAACCCGGCCAGCCAGGGCTTCCTTCGAGCACTGGCAAAAGGAGCATGAAGGGTGGTCATGCTTCTTGAGGCCTGGGTGAGGGTGAGGGGCCTGGGCAGGAAGGGGGAACCCTGCCAGCCAGGGCCCCTGGGTGCCCCATATCCAGGCTTTGCCCTTGGGCCTCCAGATCAGTGTGTTGGCTCCATGCAGAACCAAGTGACGGGCCATGGCTTCCGGGGGGTGGGCAGATACCCGTCCTGTGCACCGGGGTGGGCAGGGCCAGCAGTCCTGGCCGCGTCTCCAGGCTCCCCTCCTGCGTGCTGCCCTAAGCAGCCCTCCACCTCACGCCGCCGCCTCTTCCTTCAGTGCATCACCAACAGTGCCCGGGAGAGGAGGATCACCTCATCCCTGCAACTCCCAGACCGTGTGCTGAACTTCCTCAAGGACCACTTCCTGATGGACGGGCAGGTCCGCAGCCGCCTCCTGCTGCTGCAGCCCCGGGCCCGCTACCAGCGTGTGGCCGTCCACCGTGTGCCTGGCCTGCACCGCACCTATGACGTGCTCTTCCTGGGCACCGGTGAGTGCCGACAGCAGGGCAGGTTCAGGGTCGAGGAGCCCCGGCTGTTGGGATGTGGGTCTGAGTGCCGTCCGTGTTCCAGGTGATGGCCGGCTGCACAAGGCGGTGGCCGTGGGCTCCAGGGTGCACATCATTGAGGAGCTCCAGATCTTCCCACCGGGACAGCCCGTCCAGAACCTGCTCCTGGATGCCACCAGGGTGAGCTGGAGGAGGAGCCAGGGGAGCGTGCTCGGCTGCCCCTCTGCCATGGACTGGCGGGCCCCGGCCAGCTTTTCCTCCCTGGCGCCAGCAGGATGGAGAGATCCAGGCTCGTGGCATAAGGCAGCAGAAAGCGGGGTGCCCGGGAGCCTGAGAGGAGGCTCCTTGGGGAGTGGCCGGGTGCGGCTGTGGGTGGTGGCCCTGGCCTCCCGCTCCTGCCCCTCATCCCCGTGTCCGTGTCCGTACAGGGACTGCTCTACGCTGCCGCGTCCTCCGGCGTGGTCCAGGTGCCCGTCGCCAACTGCAGCCTGTACCAGAGCTGTGGGGACTGCGTCCTCGCCCGGGACCCCTACTGCGCTTGGAGCAGTTCCAGATGCAGACACATCAGCCTCTACCGGTCTGAGACGACCTCCAGGTGAGAGCTCCTGCCGGCCCTGCCCACCTGTCCGTCGCTGTGCACTGGGCCTCGGGGCACCTTCCCTAGGCCCTCTGTAGAAGCCCCAGGCACGGTCAGCACGATTAGGAACTGGCTCCCCTCTGACTCTCAGAAGTGTTCCGGTTTGGGCCGTAAATGATGTTTGCCTTACCCAGCTGTAGAGCCGGGGACCTCGTTTGGTAAAGTATGAAGTGTCACGGCTCTGAGAAGCTTTGCAGGAGATTGTGGATTGGCGTGTGAATGTGTTCAACGAAAAATAAGAGCTACGTGACAATCCATTAACAAACCGATTAAAAATTGCTTTCAGAAGCACTAAATTGGGTTTGTAAGATGTTCGTATAGAACACTTGAAAAGTAGAGGTAAACAAAACAAAAACTATCCCGAATCCCACCACCTAGAGAGAACTGCAGTGAGATTTTGATACATACCCTCCCGGGTTTTTCTATATATATGTGTGATAAACAAAAATACATGTATTTTAAATGGACTCTGTCCCATTCGTAGCGTCCTTGCTTCACACACAGACCTGGTGCCAGTTTTATATTTCAAAGAATCCCATTTGAGCACACGCGTGTGCACCTGGAAGGACACGCCCAAACTGCCACCTGTCACGATCACCACCGGCTGGTAGATGGTGTGGACTCCTGTAGTGTTTTCGGCGTTTGTACTTGGTTGAGTTTTTTTAGGTTTTGTGAGTGTATCACGGATTACTTTTATTCTTTATTATGTTTTATTAAGCAAGTGCGTGCATGTGCATTGCTTTAAAAGAGAGACATGCGTATAGATCCAGCTGTCCTTCCAGAAAGGTCCATGTTGCTTTTGTAGTGCAGGGAAGTATTATAGTGAATTGTGTTTGAAATAAATACTGTGTAGACAGAGGAGATGCTGGTTCAGACCCTGCAGGGCAGTCAGCCTGGGGAAACCACCTGCCTTTTACTCCGGCTTCGGGCCCGGCGCTCCCTGAGCCCCAGGCCCTTGCGGGGCTGCAGGGCCAGAGAAGTGCCATGTGCTGCACTGGGGATGGGGCCAAGCGGGTGCATGTGGCTTCCTGGCCTGTCTCTGACTCTCTCTGGCCCTCAGGCCATGGATCCAGGACATTGAGGGGGCTAACACCAGGGATCTCTGCAATACTTCCTCACCCGGGCGCCGGTCTTCTGTACTAAGAGGTAAGTCGCCCTGAGAAGGGTTGGAGCTGAGGTGGGGGCCGGGTCTGCCGAGCAAGCCCCCGCAGGCAGTGGTGGGTGTAAATGCCTTTCCTCACGACCTCGTCCCAGACTCCGAGTCGCCAGAGTTGGCACAAGGAGTGCGGTCCCGAGAGAGGTGGGGTGAGCCTGGGGCTCCTGTGGATGCCGGTCCGCCCCCGTTACCCTGGGCTGCTTCTCTCGTCTGTCCGTAGGTGAGAAGCGATGTGAGCAAGTCTACTTCCAGCCCAACACGGTGAACACCTTGGCCTGCCCCCTCCTCTCCAACCTAGCCACCCGGCTCTGGCTGCACAATGGTCTCCCTGTCAATGCCTCAGCCTCCTGCCGTGTGTTGCCCACTGGGGACCTGCTGCTGGTGGGCAGCCAGCAGGAACTGGGGGTGTTCCAGTGCTGGTCCCTGGAGGAGGGCTTCCGGCAGCTGGTGGCCTGTTACCACCCAAAGGTGGTGGACGACGTGCTGGCAGACCGAGCCGACCGGAGCGGCAGCATGCCCGTCGTCATCAGCACGTCCCGGGTGAGCGCACCAGCGGGCAGCAAGGCCAGCTGGGGTGTAGGCAAGTCCTACTGGACCGAGTTCCTGGTGATGTGCACGCTGTTTGTGTTCGCCGTGGTGCTCTTCATTTTATTCTTCCTCTATCGGCACCGGGGTGGCATGAAGGTCTTCCTGAAGCAGGGCGAGTGTACCAGTGTGCACCCCAAGGCCCGCCCCGTGGCGCTGCCACCCGAGACCCGGCCGCTGAATGGCATAGGCCCCCCTAGCACCCCACTCGACCACCGGGGCTACCAGGCCCTGTCAGATAGCTCCCCGGCGCCCCGCGTCTTCACCGAGTCAGAGAAGCGGCCGCTCAGCATCCAGGACAGCTTTGTGGAGGTGTCTCCGGTGTGCCCCCGGCCCCGGGTCCGCCTGGGCTCTGAGATCCGGGACTCCGTGGTGTGAGAGCACACTTCTCGAGGAGTCCACCCTGGCTTCCGAGGCCGTGAGTGCTCAGAGGGGGCCAGCCGGACCGCTGCGCCTCGGGGAACATGACCGTGGCGCCCGGGGTTTGGGGCTGATGGAGCCCACGGGCCTGCTGCTCCTCGGCCAAGTAGCACGGCCCCCTCCGACCGACCGCCCGCCGTGGCCTGGGAGGGCCCGGTTGCAAATGGGGGCCTGCCTGGAAGGGCAGAACAGTGCTCCTTGTGTAAAACTGAGCCCTTTGTTTAAAAAACAATTGCAAATGTGAAGCGATTGAGAAGAACAGCACATCACAGAGCTCCATGGGCGCGAACAGCCGCGCCGCGCCGCGGGGCCTCAGAGGCATGGCCGACTCACCCAGAGTGCTTGAGACAGAGCTGGCCATCCCCACCAGCTGGCCTCTTCCACCTTCTGCCTTACCCTGCTGCCACCGCTGCCCCTCGTCCCCCAGAAGCAGGGGCCGGCTCGGGCTCCGTGGGTCCTGCCTTGCCGGCTGGCTGACTTATTACATTTATCATCCCGTCACCTCAGGGACCTGAGGGTCACACTGCCACTGCAGCTGTCACAAGGCCTTGGGCTCAGACTCACCTGCTGGACCTTTCCGGCCTGTATCAGGCTGTGGCCACGTGCGAGAGGGGCAGCGTGAGCCCAGGAGAGAGTTTAGGACGATGGACTCCTTTCCCTTGAAGTCAAGGAAGAGACTGTTGCCTGCCTTCCTCCATCCCAGCCTTCGAACCCATCCACCCCGGACTCCTCCCCAGAGCCCAGCCCCTGGTTCATCCCCTCTACCTGCCTGCTCCCCCTCTAAGGGGTATTGACACTGCCCTACACAGGAACCCCGAGTTTATGTGGGTTTTATATTTTTTTTTATAAGAGGCACTTTACTTTTTTTTTTTTTTAATAAAATCTAAAGAACAGAAACAGAATCATGGCCCTTCCTCTCAAAAGACTGTTCCTTTTTTGAGGTTGGCCCAGTTCTCTGAATTTTGAGGAGTTCTGAGCCTCTGCTTTCCAGGGGCTAGTGGGCCAGAGCCATCCTGGCCTGGCCGACTCCCATCTCCCAGGGGAGTGTGGTCCTAAAGGTGGGAAGTTTAATGCACTGATGGGAGGGGCAAGGAATTCATTCGTTTTCCCTCAACCCCTTTTCTCTGCACCTCCCCCAGTTCAGTTCAGGGTGGGAGCACAGAGGACCAGAGGTTTTGTTCATGTTTTTTGGGTTTTGTTTTTTTCTTTAATTTAAAAAATGTTTATTTTTTTAAATGGTCATACAGTGAAATTGGCAGTGGGTTTTTCTTTTGGCACACAGTTGTCTAAATTTTTACACGTGTGGAAATTCTGTAAGCACCACCAGCATCAGGATATAGCGTTCCATCTGTCAGGCTACCCCTTCCTGCTCACACCCTCGCGAGGGGAGGGCCGGGTGGGCTACAGTCTGACTTCCTGCTGGCCCTTTAGATCCTGTTCTTTCCAGTATGACCGAAGGCTTCTGGAAGTCCAGTCCCTCCTCATACCAATGTTTCTAGTATCACGCAAAGGGTCAAAACGTCTAAACCTTTATTATAGATCAGTAGAACACAAACAGAGCGATGACAATGACAGGAGAGAGGCCCTGGTCTGGAGGGGCCTTCCCTGCCTGGAGCAGGACCACACGGTGCCAGCTCTGGGCTAGGCCAGCTTGGCCGGCCCTGGCAACACAGGCATGGCCTCGGCCACAGCTCAGCAGTGGAAAGGCTCTCTGACGGGGTGCTCGCTGGGACACATGCCATGGCTCCTGTCACAGGACGATCTTAAAGGAGCTGAACAAGAGAAGAGTGGGTCAGGTTTTCTGCTGAAAGAGGAGGGGAGGGGCTAACCCCAAACTTGCCCACATCTTCCCTAAGCCCCTCTGGAATGGGCTGTCCCACGTCTGTCCCTCCCCTTTGGAAGAGCTACCCTGAGACCCTGAGAGGAACTGGGGCTTTCCCAGCCCGGCTGCTGCCGCGCATCCTGACATCCCAGACCCAGGTGCAGCAGATGGGGACCCAGAACGAGGGGGGACCGCTACCGTCCTACCTGGCGAAGTCCGGTGAACGGGAGATGACGTGCTGAAACTCTGAGAGGTTGATGGTGCCATCCCTATCAATGTCGGACTCTTCCAGGATCTGGGGAAGGGAGAGCTTCAGACCTAGTCCCAGCCCTTCCCTCTGACTCCCTGGCCCGGCCCGGCTACTCACGTTGTCAATGAGCTGTTTCATCTCTGAAGCACTAAGACGAGTGTCCTCACCCTGTCCTGTGAGGCAGTTCACGAGGTGACTCAGGTCTTCCCGGTTCAAGGTTCCATCATCATCAAAGTCTAGAGACAGACACAGGAAGCCAGAAAGAATGTGGTCAGAAAGAGCCTCCAGGCTCCACAGAAGGCCCCCAGGTCCTGAGCGGTACACCACCACCAAGACCGTGTGGGGACAGGCCTGTGTCCCGCCAAGCTGCTCCTGGCTCTCACCGAAGATGCGGAAGGCATAGTGGGACTTGATGTCTGGAGTCGCTGTGTCACTGAACACGCTGAGGAGGTCCAGGAAGTCCTCGAAACTCAGGCTGTCCCTGGCTGGGGATGTGGAGAAGACCCTGCAGATTCGCTCCTTGAAGGGGTTGGCCTAGGCAAGAGAGCCTTGTGTGAAGGCCACAGGTGCAGCCCAGGTCACACACTCCTCAAACCCTACCAGGAACTGGAGGAAGCAGGTCACAGTACCCGCTCCATGAGCTCAGGCTCACAGGAGAGAAGGAGCAGTCTTTTAGGGCCAGCATGGAGGGCAGGAGGACCACCTGACTTGGGAGAGGGACAGGGATGGCTTCCTGTGAGTCAGTTTAACCCAAAGGCAGGCCTAGGGGCAGAGAAGGAAGATGAAAGCATCCTAAGCAAAGAGAACAAGATGGGCTGGTTACTTGAAAACACTGACTTGAACGCTCACTGTGTGATAGGCACTAGGCCAAGCGCTTTGCATAAAAATTTTCAGTCGGGCGCCCTGGGTGTCTCAGTCAGCTGTCAGACTCTTGATTTCCGCTCAGGGTGGTGAGATGGAGCCCCTCGTCAGGCTCCGTGTGGGGTCGGCTTGTCCCTCTCCCTGCCCTTCCCCCGACTCTCTCTCCCAAATAAGAATCTTTTAAAACATTTTTTCACAGCAACCCTACGGAGAGGCAATCAGCCTCTGGAATGGGTTTCTCAAACTTGAATAAGGTAGCTCAACTCCTTTTAAAGGACAAAACTTCTTTGACTCTCCAAGAATGTGTCCAAGAATCCCAGTTTGCAAAACACCACTCTAGTTCATTCCACCGGGTGATTTTGGTAAAGCCCTTGTCCCCAGGAAATCAGGGCTAAATGGAGAGAAGACCAGAATGGGGACCAGTGACCACATGATCTCCGAGACAAACTGCAGAGGGAGGGTGGGGGACTGGCACCTTGAGCTCTGGAAGGCTGAGGATCTGCTCCAAGGACACTCGTATCTGCAGTGACTCCTCCACACTCCGGTGCTCTGGGGGGAGCAACTCACAAAACCGCTTGTGGGCTCTGGCAGAAGGAGAGGAACCTGTTGGCAAGCCTTCCTGTGTGTATTACATCCCCACTCCTTGCCTTGTTACCCATTACAAACCAGGTGAGGAGCTAAGGCACATACACAGAACTTCTCAGTCATCAGGCATAAGCCAAAGGGAGACTGACTACCCGTGTAGTCCCATATGTAGAAGCCCATATGTCACAAGACTATGGGCTGAGAGTGCATTCATGCCATGGGTATTTACTGAGGGCCTAAAGCATGCCAGGCACTGTACTGGGCATTGGTTCTAGAGCTCCCTGAGGGATGGAGAGGCCGCAAAAGGAGCCAGAAGTTGGCCCTGAAAAACAGGGAGAAAAGAGTTTGAAATCTCTTTCCCATTTCACTCCAGGAATCTCCAGCAAAGCCTCCCCCTTTGTAGCAACTACCCTAAACGATCTCTTCCTCAGCCCTCACCTCCTTCCCACTGGGATTATTTTTGCCAAGGGAAGCCAAGGAATCTCCTCTCTCAAGTGCCTTGACCACAAAAAGCTGGCACGCGGCGAGGAAGGGGGTTCCGGCCCGAGTTCAAATCCTCTCACTTGGAGTGTAGTCTTAGGCAAGTTACCAAACTTCTCTGAAACCTGTTTCATTGTCCCGGCACCTCCCTCCTGAGGATTAAATTGGGTAATGCAGGCAACCACTTCGCACAGTTCCTGGCGCACGGAGAGTGCTCAGTAAGCGTTAACGGTTACCGTGTTGATTCAGATCAAGTTACCGGGAGCCAGGCTCCGGGTCGGCGAAGTCCGCGGAGAGCCACAGCAGCCCCTGCCGGGCTGGGGCAGGAAGTTCGGTTACGCAGAAACCCGCGGAGCGCAGGCCCCGGAGCGCCCAGCCGGGCCGAGGCTGCTAGGTGGCCCCCGCGGTGCGCAGCGGGGCCCCCCGAGCCGGCAGGGAGGGCGGGACCGGCGGAGGGCACTGCCCGGGGCTCGGGGCCCGGGCGCCACCTCCGGCTCGGCCGCGGACCGCAGGCGGGCCCCTGTCACTCCCTGTGGGGGGCCCTCAGTTTGCCCGTCTGTGGACAGAGCCCCCCACCCCCGACGCCGCCTCTAGAGGATCCGGGAGCTGAGGTTCGACACGGCACTTACAGGAGGATCTCCTGCTTGGTCAGGAACGTCAAGTCCTGGAAGGCAAAACGGGAGGGGTTCAGCGAGCCTCCCGGAGGCCGCGCCAGCTCTGTCGCCCGCCCCGGGACCCCGCTCCCCAGCGCAGGCCCGCGCGCAAACTCCCCGGGGACCGGCGTCCCGCGCACCTGGTACTCGGCCAACAGCTCCTTGCTCAGGCGACTGCCCGAGCCCCCCATCGTCGCGCCGCGCGCACAGCTCCGCCAACTTGCCTCGGGGCGCCGGCAACTTTTTCACTTCCGCCCTCGGACCGCGTCACCGCCCCGTCCCCGCGGCAACCGCTCCTGGGGCCACCGCCCCCGGGCCCGCCCCCCTCCTTAAAGTGCTCAGGCGCTCCCGGCCCGGTTCCGCCGGCCGGCTCCCCGCTCCGGGCTGTCCGCGGCGAGCTGGAGGCGGGGCCCGGAGCGGGGCCGGACGCTCTGGGGCGGGGCCCAGGCTGCACGGCCCCGCCTCCTGGCTGGGCGGGACGAGCCCCGTCGCGTGCAAGCGGACTGGCTGCGCATGCGTTCGGGACGCCACAGCCTCGCCATGGCCCGGGTAGGAGCTTGCGGCAAGTGTCGCGTTGCTTCCTTCTCCACTGCTGTCGGTGGTGGCGGCAGCCTTGGGCGCGATAGGGGCCCAAGGGAAGTACCTGGAACCTGGAAATCCGGGAAAGCTCGAGACTCGCTACGTGGCCGAAGGCGGCTAAGCCGCGCATTGGCGCGGCGACGACTTTTTCACCCAGACGCTGCCACTGCGCCCGCGCCGCAGCCCGTGTTGCAGCCCGCATGCCACCTCCAGAAATGACCGGAATCTTGCGGCCCACTGAGGCTGTGCGCTGAGGGTCTGCAGACTGCGGGAGCCGTGCATAGTGATCTTCGATTTTCACAAGAGCCCTGCAAGGTAGGTTCCCATTTTACAAATGTGGAAAACAGGTCCGGGGGAAGGGTTCAACTGACTTGTTTAGGCTCCGGCATTTAGAAAGCGGTCACCCCAGTCTAAGGTTCTTCTCACGGCTTCCCAGTCCTGTAGACCTCACTCGAGCCGACCCCGCGCCCAGAGCTCTTGTTCGCTCTTGTCGCCTCTCAACCCCTAGGACAATGCTTGGCCCGGAGTAGGCTCTCAACAAACTGGATGCATGAATGCATGAACGAACCTCCACTATTCCAGAAGTTGAGGATCCCAAGCTGAGAGAGGAGGTGGAGGTGAGATTAATTCTTTTGTTTTCAGCTTTATTGATGTATAATTGACAACGTTGTAGGGATTAGTTCTTGATTCTCCTGATTCATTCTACTCGCTGATCTTTGTAAAGTCTAGATCTGATCATGGTGATTTGAGCTTAAAACTAATAAATGGGTAGGGCGCCTGGGTGGCTCAGTTGGTTAAGCGACTGCCTTCGGCTCAGGTCATGATCCTGGAGTCCCGGGATCGAGTCCCGCATCGGGCTTCCTGCTCGGCAGGGAGTCTGCTTCTCCCTCTGACCCTCCCCCCTCTCATGCTCTCTCTGTCTCAAATAAATAAATAAAATCTTTAAAAAAAAAAAAACTAATAAATGGTTAAAAACCGATATACTGGCCCTCTGAAATCTGACTTCAGCCTCTCTCTGCCCTCTCCTCTTGGCTTTCTGGGTTCCCGCCACAATGGGCTCTCTGTTCCTCTTCCATATTAGCCTCTGGGAAGCCTTTCCTGGTTCCCTAGAGTAGATTAGAAATCTTATACTTCCAGAATAGCCTGTGCTTCTCCTTGACAGCACTGTCTCATGTTGGCAACTTATGTTTACTTGGGTGTTGATTGGGTTAATGTCCGCACCACCCCCATCCCCGCTAGACTGTAAGCTCCATGAAGAGCTACGAGAATCGGGATCTACAAGATCTGATAGGTGGCAGTTGTTGAGTAAATGAGTGACCGTAGCTTCCCAAGCACTCAATAAGGTGTTCATCTGAGAGTGGCTTTAGGAAGACTCACTATCTCAAATGGGAGTCCGACCATTGTGGAAATAATTCCGTTGCAAGAAATGGAGGCTGCAAAGCAGTGAGAACACCAAAACCAGTCAAAGTGAGTGGTTCCATCCCAACCTGATCCTCTTGACAGCAGGCTCTTTCTGTACAAGAAATCGGTTAGTATAATGATAGGCAAAGAACAGGAAGCTGTCATAGTGTCCCCTGTACTAGACTGAGGGGAGGGAGCACCGGCCAGCGAAGGCCAGTCCCTGGACTCTGTGGTGAGACTGTATCTCTTCGCAATGAAGATGTGGGAATTGGCCCTGTGCCACGGGGACCAGCTGTGACATAGATCTCTCCGCCACCTCACTCGGTGCTAAACCCTTCATTAAACAACCTTCTGGTTATAGTTTTGCTTCCTGGTAGATTTTTGTACAGAGGAGGGACTATACTGATTAGCCAATAGGAACATTTCGTGCTCTTTGGCGTGTTTCTCACTATACGTTGTTGAATAGGCATTCTGAGTCTGCTTAGCATGCTGTCCTGTCTGTGCTTGACCAGCTCTTGAAACAGTGTGAAACTGAGTTGCTGAAATACTTTTTTTTTTAATTTAAATTCAGTTAGCCAATATATAGTGCATCAGCTAATATACTTTTTAAAAACAGCTTCTAGTGTTTCTTGTTGTGAAATTATTTTATTTCTTAGTTGGAGCTCTTCAAGTTTTGTTCATAACTACCAACTCTTGGATTTGAATTCCACTTTTTTTTTTTTTCCCCCAAGACATCTTTTCCCTATTTATAATATTATTTCCTTCTTCCTGTTTCCCCTGGGACATGAGGTAGGAGAGCCACACCAGGTTTCCCCGAGGGGGTGACATTTGATCTGAGACCTGAAGGGGTCAGCCCTGTGAAGAAAATCTGGGAAAAGGGTATATTGTAGGCAGGAAGCACAGAAAGCAAGGCCCTGAGCTGGAACAAGTTCAGTAAGTGAGGAGCAGAGTAGGCGAGGGGAAGAGTGGAATGAGAGGAGGCGAACGAGGGAGGCACACCTAAGCCTTATGGACTTTATTCTAGGGGCTCAAGGTCACATCCCTAGTGAGTCATAGAGCAGGAATTCAAACACCTGGTCAGCCAGTAAGGCTTGATCTCTCACCTTTGTCACAGGATGATACCCAACTCAACAAGCTTGTTGTGAAGGTAGGTCACCTGAGAGAACTTAGAAAGCCCCCAGCCATGGGGCGCCTGGGTGGCTCAGTTGGTTAAGCGACTGCCTTCGGCTCGGGTCATGATCCTGGAGTCCCAGGATCGAGTCCCGCATCGGGCTCCCTGCTCGGCGGGGAGCCTGCTTCTCCCTCTGACCCTCCCCCCTCTCATGTGCTCTCTGTCTCTCTCATTCTCTCTGTCTCAAATAAATAAATAAAATCTTAAAAAAAAAAAAAAAAAGCCCCCAGCCATGCCTGGCACAAGATAAACATGTGACCAGTGCTCCCTTGTTCCTGGTTTTCGTGGAAAGGTTTGATCCTCTCACGTGGTCACTGCTGATTGATCACTGTAAGGTAATTCTTCTTTATTCACAGGTACTGCTTCGTGCCTACTAGCTCACTTTAATGTAAATATGACTGTGCCCACTTTCTATTGATCCATATGTCTTTGCTCATATTTTTAGCCTCCTGGTATCATCTTGGTCCTGGGTCCTTGGTCCCAGCCCTTGGCTTAAAATGTTATTCCATGTTTGTATCTAATCCACCCTTACCCTTGACCTCCACGTTTGACTGTCAGCTGCCTGACAGGCAGGCTCAGGCTGCATCTCAAGCTCAGTAATCAGAACTGAACTCTCGATCCTCCCCTTCTTCTAATCAATCTACTCCCACCCCCACCCCGCCCTCAGCTCCTCCATCTCTCTAAAGGCCACTACGGTGTACCTCGTTCCTGAAGCTGAGACCCCCCCCAGGTCTTCCTGGTGCCTCAGTCCCCCTAGCCAGCTTGTCAGCAGGCCCTGTTGGCTTGGCCTTCCAAACAGGACCCGCGTCCCCTGCTCTCTGTCGCCGTTCCCACCTGTGCCGTCCAGTCACCCTCTCGCTCACCTGGCCATCAGAGTTGCCTCCCAAATGGTCTCCTTCCCCTTTGCTCCCCTACATCCCCCTTCCACACAGCAGTCTGAAAAAAGTTTATGAAGTATCACATGGTGCTTCTGCTTAGAACCTGCCAGTGATTCCTTATTCCATTTAGAATAAAACCCAGGCGCCTGAGCATGATGCATAAGGGCCTGCAGCGAATCTGGCCCCTGCTTTCCTCTCCAGCCTCGTTTGCCCCCCTCCCTTTGTTGGCCATGCTCTCGTTAACACTGGCTTTTCTGTTCTCGGAACAGGCCAAACACCTGCCTGACTCAGACCTTGGTCTTGAGCTTCCTTTCCTAGAACACATTTTCCTTGGCTCCTCATTGCAGGTGTCCGCTCATTTTGCATGTCTTTGCTCAGCTGTCCCCTCAGAGAGCTGTACCCCGCCCTATTCTTGAAGTACAATGCCTTGGTCCCACATTTTATTAGTTATCCTTTATCGTATCACATGTTTGTTTTCCACAGAATGCCAATACCATGAGCAGTTAACATGTTCATTTCGCTCCTTGTCTGACTCTACCACGGGATGTAAGTTCCATGACAATAGGGCCCCTTTTCATCTTATTCGCTACTGTGCCCTCATTGCCTCATACGTAGCGGTTACTTTTTTTTTTTTTTTAAGATTTTATTTATTTATTTGAGAGAGAGAGAGCACAAGAGGGGGGAGGGTCAGAGGGAGAAGCAGACTCCCCACTGAGCAGGGAGCCTGATCCTGATCCGGGAGTCCAGGATCATGACCTGAGCTGAAGGCAGTCGCTTAACCAACTGAGCCACCCAGGCGCCCCACTTTTTTTTTTTTTTTTGGTAAAGATTTATTTATTTTATTTTTTATTTTATTTTATTATTATTTTTAAGATTTTTAAATTTATTTATTTGACAGAGAGAGACACGGTGAGAGAGGGAACACAAGCAGGGGGAGAGGGAGAGGGAGAAGCAGGCTTCCCACCGAGCAGGGAGCCCGATGCGGGACTCGATTCCAGGACCCTGGGATCATGACCTGAGCCAAAGGCAGATGGCTAACTGACTGAGCCACCCAGGCGCCTCAAGATTTATTTATTTTAAAGAGGGAGAAAGACCGAGTGGGGGGAGGGGTAGAGGGAGAGAGAATCTCAGGCAGACTCCCCACTGAGCACGGAGCACAACACAGGCTCAGTCCATCTCACGGCCTTGAGATCGTGACCTGAGCTGAAACTAAGAGTCAGACACTCAACTGACTGAGCCACCCAGGCGCCCCTAAGTGTACAGTTCAGTAGTGATAAGTATATTCACATTGTGTAACCAATCTCTACAACTTTCTCATCTTAAAAAATTGAAACTCTATACCCATTAAACTCAACTTTTGATAGATCATTTTGTATGTTTTTTAATGTTTCCTTTCTGTGTTATTCATGTGAAGTTTCTGGACCAGCAGAGCTGAGGGAACCCAGACTTGAAGTGAAGCGAAGCAGCTCTGCTGAGGTGAGCCTCCTTGTGAAGTCCTGTCTGAGCCAACAGCAGGCCCTTGTCCCTGACACCTCCGGGTCCACAGGGCTCCAGGGGCCCCGTGGGAGATGAAGGTAGCCATCCATTTCCCCCTGAAGGATTGGCCGTGGCACTCAACGCACGTACTGGGCCATCCTCACCCAAATGGCTCTATGCCTGGCCATTTGGAATCCCTACCGAACAGTGGGAAAGCTGTTCCCATAAAAGGAGTAGACGGCTTTGAAACCCTGGCCATTCTTATACAATGGAACACTGCTAGTTTTCTGGAGGGCAGTTTGATAGAGTGTGTGTCAAAAGCCTGACCCAGTGGTTGGGATTTTATTTTAAAGGAAAATAAAAACATGTCTGGAAACAGATACACAGGATGTTCATTGCAACAAACAGATATGAAACTGGCAACAACCTATATGTTACTTATTTATTTATTTGTTTATTTATTTATTTAGAGAGGGTGAGTGGGGGGAGGGGCAGGGAGAGAGCGAGAGAGAATCCCAAGCAGACTCCAAGCTGAGCATGGAACCCAACATGGGGCTCAATCCCATGACCCCAAGATCATGACCCAAGCCAAAATCAAGAGTCCGATGCTCAACTGACTGAGCCACCCAGGCACCCGGAGCATGTGACTTTTAATCTCAGGGTCGTGAGTTCCAGCCCCACATTGGGCATAGAGATTACTTAATTAAAAAAAAAAACCTGGGGCGCCTGGGTGGGCTCAGTCGGTTAAGCGTCTGCCTTCGACTCAGGTCATGATTTTAGGGTCCTGGGATCGAGCTCTGTGTCGGGCTCCCTGCTTACTGGAGAGGCTGCTTCTCTCTCTCACCTTCCCTCTCACCTTCCCTCTCCCTTTCTGTCTCTCTCAAATAAATAAATAAAATCTTAAAAACTGAATGTAAATGATTTTTTTCCGGGCATTAGAATAAGGGTTGTATTTTATCTTTAAAGATTTTTTTCTTCCATTAAGAAAGTTTACTCAGTAGGGATGCCTGGGTGGCTCAGTCAAGTAAGCGTCTGCCTTCGACTCAGGTCGTGATCCCAGGGTCCTGGGATCGAGTCCCACATAGGGCTTCTTGCTCAGTGGGAGTCTGCTTCTGCCTCTCCCACTCGCCCTGCTTGTGTGCGCACGCGCGCGCTCTCTGTCAAATAAATAAATAAAATCTTTAAAAATAAATAAAATAAAATTTCTAGAAGTGGGACAACATCATGTATTTTTCACCTCTTATGATTGTTTCAGGTCAGCGCCATGGCCGCTCCACAGGATTCAAATGAGACTTCCTATCTGCTCCCTCCAAACAGTAAGGACTGGGAAGAGCAAGGCATTCCTGACTTTGTCTACGGGCAGAAGGAGCTTGTGCTGGAAGGGATTCAGTGGCCTGGGACTGCCCCCGGCCTCCTGGACACGCCGCCTGGGTCTCGCTTCGACTCTGCTCTCTGCTCCGCCTGGAGGCAGCGCATGGACCTGGGGCTCTTCCGCTACCGCCTGGGGGAGCTGCAGACCCAGACCCTGCCTGGTGCTGTGGGTTTGGTGGCTCAGCTGAATGTGGAGCGAGGTGTGCAGAGGAGGCGCCCCCAGAACATCCGGAGCGTGAAGCAGGCATTTGACCCTGAACAGTTTAACTTCAACAAGGTCCGGCCAGGAGAAGTGCTCTTCCGTTTGCTCCGGGAGCCCGATCTCCCGGGTGCTCTCCGGCAAGAAGACATCCTCGTCATGATCAATGTCAGCCCCCTGGAGTGGGGCCACGTGCTGCTGGTGCCCGAGCCCACCCGCGGGCTCCCCCAGCGCCTGCTGCCAGGCGTGCTGCGGGCCGGCGTCGAGGCCGTGCTGCTGAGCTCACACCCGGGCTTCCGCGTCGGCTTCAACAGCCTGGGGGGCTCGGCCTCGGTGAACCACCTGCACCTGCACGGCTACTACCTGGCTCGCAGACTGCCCGTGGAGGGGGCGCCGAGCGAGCCCCTGGACCCTGGCGGCCGTCTGCATCTGCTCCGGACTCTCCCAGCTCCCGGCTTCCTCTTCTACACAGGCGGCCCGGGGCCCGACCTGGAAGCCCTGATAGGCAGGGTGTGTCGGGCCACTGACTACCTGACCGACCATGAGATTGCCCATAATTTATTTGTGACGCGGGGGGCCCCACCTGGAAAGACATCACCTTCCTCCGCTCTCACAGGCGTCCGCGTAATTCTATGGGCCCGGAAGTCCAGCTTTGGGGTAAAGGAAGGCGAGGCGTTCAATGTCGCCCTCTGTGAGCTGGCCGGGCACCTCCCTGTCAAAACGTCCCGGGATTTTGGCAGTCTGACAGAGGCGGCCGCTCTGGCCCTCATTCAAGACTGTCTGCTGCCCTCGGCCCAGGCGGAAGAGGTACAGGCAGCCCTGGTGGCCGTGATAGCCCAGGACGAGCAGTGATCCTTCTAGAAGTATTTATTTTCTACCTGGTCTAAGTCCCTTTCCACATGGTCGTTTGGGCTTCCATGACTGCCACCTTACCCGTCTCAGCCCAAGGGGAGGGATAAAGAACTGACAAGTGATCTCTAAAGAGAAGAAACCTTAGAATAAATGGAATGAATGAGCCATCATGAATGTATCTGCTTCTCATTTTTCTTCTTGGACAAGCCTCAGGGATGTCAGACCTGTTACTAAGAAGGGAGTAGGGGGGCGCCTGGGTGGCTCAGTCGGTTAGGCATCCAGACTCAGCTCAGGTCCTGATCTCAGGGTTGTGGGATCAAGCCCCCCATCGGGCTCAGTGCAGAGTCTGCTTGAGGTTCTCGCCCTCTCCCCCTGCCCACCGCCCACACACATATGCACACGTGTTCTCTCTAAAATAAATCTTTTTAAAAAACAAACAAAAAAAGAGAATGCACAAGAGTTACATACCCTGTGGTTCCTGGGTGGCTAAGTCAGTTGAGCGTTTGCCTTCGGCTCAGGTCGTGATCCTGGGCTCCTGGGATTGAGCCCTGCATCGAGCTCCCTGCTCGGTGGGGAGCCTGCTTCTCCCTCTCCCTCTGCCCCTCCCTCTGCTCCTGTGTGTGTGCTCGCCGTCTCGCTCATAAATAAATAAAAATATTAAAAAAAGAGTTACGTATTCCTGACTTTATATTACATAGACTTTTCATATCAAGTCTTGACAAAGTAATAGTTCAAGTGCCTCTGGCATTGTGCCCCCACTTCTGCCCTCTCCTGTCTGCGTGTTCTCCCCTCGCCTGCCTCCAATGACCGTTTCTTCATCCCTCCCCTCCATTCGGTCTTGCTCCCGCATAGGCCCTTCTTCGAGCACCTTCCCCCCTGCCTGGCCAACCTTGAATTTCCCTCCAGCCCCCAGCACTGAGTTGAGTGTTCCTCCTGTACATCATCTCGTGTGAAAAAGGCATCTTCACGACTTGAATATGGCCATTTACCAAGAACAGGCTGGCAGAGCAGAGGTCTGGCAACTCGTCTGAGGCCAGACAGCTCACAAGTGCTGGGGTCAGGACCGCAGCCCCGGTGGTCGGCGGCCAGAAGCTGGCTCTGCACTGGTGACTGCCTCTCTAGACAACAGCCCCCATAGTAGTGGTGGTGTCCTTAACAGGTGACAGGCGCTGAGCTGAGAGTCAGGTGTCTGGGTAGCCGGCTTTCTCTGTCCAGGCCTTGTCTGAAGTTTTTATATAGAATTTTAGGGTTGTATATCCCAGAAGATGTTATAAAGTCTCACTGGGTTAAGGCAGAATATGTACCACGAAAAAAAAAAAAGTTCATTAAAAAAAAAGTTTAGGGGCGCCTGGGTGGCTCAGTCGTTAAGCGTCTGCCTTCGGCTCAGGTCATGATCCCGGGGTCCTGGGATCGAGCCCCGCATCGGGCTCCCTGCTCAGCGGGAAGCCTGCTTCTCCCTCTCCCACTCCCCCTGCTTGTGTTCCCTCTCTTGCTGTGTCTCTCTCTGTGTCAAATAAATAAATAAAATCTTTAAAAAAAAAAAAGTTGAACATTTACATTTAAATATATATTTGACATTTAAATTCCTATAAAAAATTTGGGGTCAACTTCCTCTTATTGGCACATCGCAGGAATTTTAGCTTATGCTTCTGTGAGCCTTTGCGTATACAAGCTCCAATAGCATCACTTTGTGTTGCTCGCTCAGTCTGAAGGAGTACAGATGACCATTACAGCAAAGGGGACTTTGTGTCCCAGGTGATGAGCCCAAATATCAGGTTTTTCCCCCAGGACTGCTGTTCAGAGGAAAGCCTTCTCTGGCCAAACTAAGTTTTTCCATAAGATGGGGTGGAGGGTGTGAAATAGCTTTTCTTTATGGTGGTACTTCTCAGCTGTTTATATAGCTCATGAATTGTCAAGAAGGGAATTCAGAAGCTATTTCTAAGCTGAAGTGTGGAATACTTAGGGGACCCTCCATACTCACCTTCCAGCACCATAGAAAGATAGGAAGGCATGACCTAGCCCAACACCTCTCCACCTCTGCTTGCATTTTGGTAGAGGGCCCATATAACCAAGGGGTTTTGGATTTAATCTAATGGGAAACCTTGAAGAGTTTTAAATTGGGGAGTATCCAATTTGCATTAGAAAGAATACTTAAGCTGTAATGGATGGGTGTAGAGGAGGGAAGAACAATCAGAGAGTCCAATTAAGAGGTTGCTGCATGGTGGCAAATTCAGGCAAGAATTGGTGGTTCAGGTCCCAGAATAGTGCCTGGAACGCTCAATATTTGTGCAAAGAATGAGAAAAAATGATAGTCGTGGAAGGCAAGGGACTCCAAAGCATTTCAAGGAGGGAGTAACTGAATATATGCTGAAGAAACAGCAAGAAATGTATGAATCAAACAGTGCCCACGTGTTTTTAAAGGGGGGAGATTTTAAAGTGTCCTCTAGATTTAGGCACACGGGATAGTCTTAAAATGCCAAGTTGGCCTGAGTGCGGTGGTCAGAGTGTAAGGACGTCAGGAGGAGCAGTGAAGGCGACGGTGAAGGAGCGCCATGAGGAGGCCGTTCTGTTACTCAGCGCAGCAGGGCGAGCGCTGTTCACGGCTGTCCCTCCCGAGCGCCCAGCGTGTTCAACCCGGGTCACTGAAACACTGAAGGCAGGCAAGCAGGTGTTTGTCCCGAACGCAGACTTGGCCAAATTCTGGGCCCGGCCCGCGCGACGGACATAGGCTGCGGTGAGACGTGTGCGAAGCGGCGCGAACGCGGAGGGACTACAGGCCCCGGCTGATGCACCCCGAGAGCCGCCGCAGAGGCGCGGCCCCGACCGCGACGCCACACCCCCCCCCCCCAGGGCAGGCGTTTCCGCCCGCGCGCAAGATGGCCTCGGCCCGCGCCCAAGTGGGTGTGGTTCCGGGAAGGCCCCGCCCCCAGAACGCTTCTCCAATGGGGGCCGCCCTCGTGTCCATGGCGACGGCGGCGGCGGCGGCGGCGGCGGCTGCTGGCTTGCTCAGGGAGGCGCCGCCGCCGCCGGGATCTCCGAGCTAGGAGCGAACCCCGGAAGCGGGGGGAGCGGGCTCCCCCTCGCGATCGGCGGGGACAGCCAGTCCTGTGGAACGAGGAGGCGGTCCCGGAGGCCCAGCGACGCCCGGGAAGGAGCAGGAGCCCGGCGAAGGGTGGACATGAGCGACCACCTGAGACCAGCCTCAGACCGCTAGGGGCGGACCCAGCAGCCCCTCCCCTCTCCTCGGAATCTCGGGTGGGCAGTGCCCGCCAGGGGCTCCCCCTCTGCCGGCAGAGCCCAAGGGGCCTTAGCCATCAAGTGCCAGTGTGTACACATGGAGAAACTGAGTCATGGGACAGGGAAAGGGCCGGCTTAGGGGACCTTTGGTCTTCAGCTCTATTTTAAAATCGAAGGTCCCCCCCAGAGCCCAGCCATCCCCCTTCCCATTCAGGAATAAAAAAGCCATGGTCATGGTGCCTGCCAGCTCTGTCCAGCTTCCCAGCGTGTTGTATGGAGGGGTGATCTTGGATGATCAGGGATTGTCGGGGAATCCAACATTTTTTTTTTTTTAAGATTTTATTTATTTGCAAGAGAGAGAATGAGAGACAGAGAGCATGAGAGGGAGGAGGGTCAGAGGGAGAAGCAGACTCTCCACTGAGCAGGGAGCCCGATGCGGGACTCGATCCCAGGACTCCAGGATCATGACCTGAGCCGAAGGCAGTCGCTTAACCGACTGAGCCACCCAGGCGCCCGAATCCAACATTTCATAGGCATTCCCCGGCCCACGTTACCTACTTGGAAACCATCCCATTCTGCAGTGGGATTGTTCTGTTCTGAGGGGGCAGCAACGTTCCCCTATAACACCATGAAGGAGGTCCTTTGCACGGACTCCTGCAGGCCTTCCTGGGCCTGGAGGAAGGAAGCTCTGATACATATTTCACTCTCACCCCTCTCTCCTCAGAACCTAAGAGGATGGAGCCAAATATCTGTAAGACCAGCGAATCGGAGGAAGACTACGTTGAGGAAGAGGAATCCGAGGAGGAGTGTGTTCAAGGGGAAGCTACCATCCCTTCTGACTCTCCTCAGCAGGAACTCTCAAAGGCTGACTATAAGGAATTTGGGGATGGAGTTCCCTTATCTATTGTAGCCAAGAAAATTCCGAAGAAAATCATAGCCCCAGCTGACTCAGATGACTTAGAAGTTGGCAGGAGAAAGAGAAGGCAGAAACGCAGGTAACAGACAGGTGCCTGGGCCCCCTCACCTGCCTGGCTCCAGAAGAGAGTCACCCCTTGGCCTCCCTTCAGCAGTTGGGGGGGGGGGTCTTCCCTTTAATCTGCAAAAGAGGACAGGGAATACAGGAACATCATTAACCTTTTCGTAGTACAAAAACACAAAATTCTGAACCATTTGAGCTGGCTTGGTTTGCATTTTCAGCACATTTCTATCATCCTGGTCTTTAAGTGGCTTTCAGAGAAAATGAATTGCATTATAGATGCGTCGGGTGCCTCGCAGCCCAGGGTCTGTCCTTTATCCCACTCTGCCTGATTTCCATTATTCCTCCATTCCAGACCCCTGGCCATCAACCTGACCAACTGCAAGTATGAGAGCGGTAAGCACCCAGCTCACTCACACACCACTGCGCGTTAAGAGGGCACATGCAGGTTTTGCTGTGGGGATGGTCCCGCAGTCAGGCTCCCAGCCCCTGCATCTTGTTGGGCTGGCCTATAACTGAGCTACTAGCAGCTGAGTTACCACTGTTCCACTTAGTCTTAGTGGTAGGGTGGAAATCCCCCAGTTAGCTAGCAAGAAAAAAAGTGACTGAAGGTCACCATTGCCCTGCCCTTCCCAGATTTTACCAGAATTGAGATGAGAACAGGTCAATACGGATTTTTTTTTTCAAGGAAGCCCTTGAGGGGGCTTCAGGAATTAAAAGAAAAAAATGACCAGCTAGATCATCTATCTTTTCGTCTCCTCCTGTGCCCACTGCCATCACCACGGGGCCGCCACGGGGCCACCCAGTGTGGGAGGTGCCAGTGTGACCCCTCCGGAGGGTCGGCTCTGCAGGTCAGAAACCATCCCAATTGAGAGACAGAGGACTGACAGGAGCAGAGAGCCAGGCTCTAGTTTTCTCTGTCACAGATTTTAGAAGGGCCCTGACAGCCCCATGACCTTGGAATTGTCACATGGTAATTAAGCTGCTGCACTGAGGTAAGAACCACCTCCGTCTTCAGCCCACTCTCTGGTCGAGCCTCTTCCTTACCTGACCCAGCTACAATCCCAAGGCTTGCTGCCAGTGTCTCGGCTGGCCCCACTGATCTCCCTCTCTCCACAGTGCGTCGGGCAGCCCAAATGTGTGGCCTGAAGGAGGTGGGGGAGGACGAAGAATGGACTGTGTACTGGACAGACTGCTCTGTCTCACTGGAACGAGTCATGGACATGAAGAGGTTTCAGGTATAACCTCCGGACCCAAGAGCCTAAAGGGGCCATGGTCCCTGAATGAGTCCTCCTGTCCTTCTGCTTGGGCACCTGCGGCTGCCACCCTCTGTGGCTGTCCCCCTGGGCAGAGCAGGAAAGGCCACGGCCAGGGCTTCTGCTCCCCTGGAAAAATCCTCCTCTTGGGTTTCTGGAACTTCTATTATAGGAAGGAAGTTTCTGCTGGGCACCGTTTGCCTGAAGGCATCTGTGCCCAGCTGGCCCCCTTCAGGGCAGGTGAGCCCACCTAAGGGGAAGGCTGGAAGGGAGCTTCGGTGCTAACAGCTGGGCCAGGAGAGTGATCCAGCTCCTAAGCAGCTTAGCCTAGCAGCCGCATCCCATTGAGAGTCAGTGTGGGGTTCTGCACGGCAGCAAGAAAGTCAGGAAGGATGGGTCCTCAAAAAGAATATAACCTCTTCATGGCATTTTTGTTATCCTCTAATTGAGTCTCTTTTTTTTTTAAGATTTTATTTTTAAGTTAATCCCTATACTTAACATGGGACTTGAAATCAGAACCCGGAGATCAAGAGTCACACACTCCACCGACTGACTGAGCCAGACCTCTAAACGGGTCTTTGTGGTGGTTAGCAACACAAGAATGTAAACAGGTCTGCAGCCTTAGTTTGAGGGGAAGCCAGGAAGGGAATTGAGGAGACTGTAACTTGTCCTACAACAAGTCATGGGAGAAGAGCCCGAGAGAGTGACAGAGAGTGAGCTCGAAGTGCTTGAGAAGCCCCAAGGAAGGGACACGCAGGGAGCAGTTGGAAGATGAGCAAGACAATAATTAACAGCATTCCTTGACGATGTACTGAATGTCAGTCACTGTATTAAGTGCTTTTACACTCTTACCTCATTAAATCCTCAAAAACAACCCTGAGTGGCAGATACCCTTTTGTTAAGAGGACACCAAGTTTCAGAAACACTAATTTTCTGCAGCTAGCGAGTGGTAAAGCCCATGAGACAGCCCAGAACCAACGCGAGATACTGCCTCCCGGCACTGGGGTTCCAACGGGCACCCTGGCATCGTCATATCCGGGGGCGGGGGGGGGGCTGTAGCAGGGCATTCCTGGGACTGCTTCTCAACCTCCTTTGCTCTTTTAGAAAATGGTTTCTCATTTGCTTGTGCTCCCATGCACCAATTATTCTTATAGGACGAGCCTCCGGTGGTCTGGGGGATGTTATAAGGTGGCTAGAAGGCCCAAAGTCCTGGCAAATCCTTCTTGCTGCCCCTCATTTCCTGACCTCAGGGTGGACGTGTGTTTTGGGAGAGGCCAAGGAGGAGGTTCTCACTTGCCTTAGGGAACCTTCCTTTTCTCCCTTAGGGTATTGGGTACAGTGTTTACCCCCATCGTGCCTTTTTTTTTTTTTTTTAGGATTTTATTTATTTGAGAGAGAGAGAACACAAGCAGGGGGAGAGGCAGAGGGAGAGGGAGAAGCAGACCCCCCGCTGAGCAGGGAGCCCAGTCATGGGGCTCGATCCCAGGACCCTGGAATCATGACCTGAACTGAAGCCAGATGCTTAACCAACTGAGCCACCCAGGCACCACCCCCTTTTTTTGAGAGAGAGAGAGAGCGCGTGTGCATGTGCTTGTGGTGGGCAGGGGGTGAGGAACAGAGGGAGAGGGAAAGAGAAAGAATCCCAAGCGGGCTCCACGCTCAGCACAGAACCCAATGAGGGGCTCGATCTCAGGACCTGAGATCATGACCTGAGCTGAAATGCAGAGTCAGATGCCCAACCGACTGAGCCACCCAGGAGCCCCATCCATTGTGACTTCTACCTTGACCTTCCCGGTCCTCCTGGTATGCCCAAGGCCCCAGGGACTGCCGCTTACTCTGCTGGTGGGGTTAGATAACCAACTGACTCTGTTTCAGAAAATCAACCACTTCCCTGGAATGACAGAAATCTGCCGCAAAGATCTGCTGGCTCGGAACCTCAACCGCATGCAGAAACTCTATCCTACCGAGTACAACATCTTCCCCCGCACCTGGTGCCTCCCTGCAGAGTGAGTGAGCCCCTGCTCCCCAGGCTCATATCCTTGGGGAGGAAAGGTTTCACCATCTCGTTCCCTCCAGACTCTGGCCTTGTGACCTAGAAAGTCTCAAGGGATGAGAATTTCAGCTGGTCTAAGAAAAGGAGGTCTGAGACGGAGGCTCCAGGAAGTGTGGACCAGAGAGCAGAGCTCCACAGGGCCTGGCTCAGCTGTGATGCACAGAAGCCTTCTGACCAGCCTCTCTCTGCATGTAGCTTTGGGGACTTCCAGTCCTATGGTCGTCAGCGAAAAAGCCGCACTTACATCTGCAAGCCAGACAGTGGCTGCCAGGGACGGGGCATCTTCATCACCCGAAATCCCCGGGAGATCAAGCCAGGAGAGCATATGATCTGCCAGCAATACATCTCCAAGGTGAAGGGTGCCTCGGAACCACCGGGGCCCTCCCTGAGCCCTGGGGCGCCTCGTCTCTCCCCGTGCCAGAGAGGAAGCCAGCCTACCCTTCGGCTCCTACCCTTGCTGTTTCCCCTTAACTTGGAGGCAGTCCAGAGCCATGGTTCAGAGCCAGCCTGTCTGGGTCTGAATCTGAGTTTTCCCACTTCTTAGATGTGTGATCTTGGGCAATGTCTTATTCTTTCTGTGCCTTAGTTTCTTCATTTGTTGAATGGGAATAATAGCAGTAACTACTTTATGCTTCATATGGTTACTATGGAAATTAAATGAGTTATCATAATTTGAAACGCTTACAACAGCGCATGGGATAGAACAAGCACTTCAAAGGTATTCTTCCCTGGCGGGTTTGCACGCTTTCAGCCCTTCCTCATTGACGGCTTCAAGTTTGATATGCGAATCTATGTCCTGATCACGTCCTGTGACCCTCTTCGGATCTTCATGTATGAGGAGGGCCTGGCCCGCTTTGCCACTATGCCCTACATGGAGCCCAGCCACGGCAACCTGGTAAGGGGCCAGCTAGCAGTCCTGGGGGGCAGGGCGGCGACCTCTTCCTGTGAGCACAGAGGTTCTGTGGAGAAACCAAGTAGAGAGGCTTATCATTGTCTTCCGTGAACTGGGAATGAACCAGTGAGCACCCTGGCACCTGGCGGGGAGGAGAGCATTTGGTGGGTGGTGACTGCTGCAAGGTCCTCCTTGGAGGAGCCTGGCCTACATCCTTCCCTGGGAGCTTATGGGCCAGTTCTTAGGTGAAGAGGGACAGGAGATGAGCCATCCTGGGTAATAAAAAGGCAACGAAGGGCTGGAGTGGGGTGCTGCAGGGAAGCAGTCTGAGCCACAGGGCCACTCTCTTCCCAGGATGACGTCTGCATGCACCTGACCAACTATGCTATCAACAAACACAATGAGAATTTTGTCCGAGATGATGCTGCGGGCAGTAAGAGGTACTCCCTCTCTGATTGCTCTTTAGTCCTACAGTCTCAGCAGCCCATGAAACTGAGCTGGCTCTTGGGAGGCCATTTGCTCAGGAAAACCATCTTTACAGACCCCTGTCTTGTGCCTGATCTCTAAGTGCAGCGCCCCCCCCCCACCATAAGTAAGCCCCACTTCAAGCTCTCACGTAGGCACCCGGAAGTAGGATTAGTGGTAGGGACACTCCTGTCTGTGGCCCAGACCCACTGGTGTAGAAATGTGTCCTCCTCTGAGCACTGGGCCTCGCAGGAAGCTGTCAATGCTCAACGCCTGGCTGCGAGAACACGGCTACGACCCCCGAGAACTGTGGAGGGACATCGAGGACATCATCATCAAAACCATCATCTCAGCCCATTCTGTTCTTCGCCACAACTACCGAACGTGTTTTCCCCAATATCTGACTGGAGGTACATGTGCCTGTTTTGAGATCCTTGGTTTTGACATCTTGCTGGACCACAAGCTGAAGCCCTGGCTGCTGGAGGTGAGGAATGGCTTTTGGGCTTTGCCAAACCAAGGTCCAGAGGCCGCCCTGAACAGGATGCCTGGGGTAGGAGTGCACTCAGTTGGTGGAACACAGAATGGGGGACGTGGTGGCACTGTGTGGGGATGAACCGGCAGAAGGTGTAAGATCATCTCTCTGCTTTCCACCTGCTGAGTCAAATCTTAGTGGTCTCTGGCCTCCACCATAGGAATCCAGGATTTAGATCCCAAGTGTTCGTCGTGTAATCTTTGTCTTTTGGGACACTGTATCTATAGAATCAGGCTGTCTACTTTGCTCCCATCAGCCTGTGTAGTGGAGGGATCTCTGTGGCAGAGTCCTGTGGCCTTGGAAGTCAGAAACACCCAGCCCCCTTGGGATGTCTTGACTAGAGCCTCCAGTCAGGCCTGCAAGAGACCACACCTGCTTCGGTGGTCTAGGAACGGGGTGGATAATGACTCCTCCTGGCAGGTAAACCACTCTCCAAGCTTCACCACCGACTCCCGCCTTGATCGAGAAGTGAAGGATACCCTTCTCTGTGATGCCATGACCCTTGTCAACCTCCGTGGCTGTGACAAAAGGAAGGTGATGGAGGAGGACAAGCGGCGAGTCAAGGAGCGGCTTTTCCAGTGCCACCAGCAGCCACGAGAAGCCAGGTGCTCCAGGTGTCTGAGGTGTCTTGTTAGCACTGGCCTGGGCGGAAGAGTGCTACTTTAGGTGGTGAAAGTGGTCTGGGGCTGATTAGCTATGAAGAATAACTTTTCTTCTGCATAGATAATATCTTACCTATCATAGACAATATGTCCAAAATTCAAAAGATACTGTGAATAATCTCTTAACTCTTCTCCAGCTACTGTATCCCCCCCTGGAGGAGCTAATCTATGTTCCTAGGGTCACATGTATACTTTCACAAACATTTAATGCATACATACCTACACATATACATATATATTTATACAGATTGTTGTTCTCCCTTTACCCAGACAATAGTGTAACTTTCACACTCTCTGTACCATGCTTAGCAGTGTCATTTGGAGCTATTTCATATTAACGCATAAGGAGCTTTATGCAGTTTGACGAGCTGTTTGTTCTTGCTTTTGTTTTTTTAACAAAGGTCCTCTAGAAAGTTTGTAATAATGAAACAGAAAACAGTTTAGTCATTCAATAATAAGGGATTGTTGAAATCAGTCTTTTTCACCCACTGTTGCTTTCATTATAAGATGGGTTACAAACATGGTGATTTGTTGCCAATACTAAATTATAATGTTAATAATACGTACAAGTGAGTTGGAGTAGATTTAGAATTATTCCCAAAACAACATTGCTCTTCGCCACCTGCATTGCACTATGCAGGGCCAGTGTGTATTTGATTTGTCATGATTTCCTGAGGGCCTGGCACACAGTAGGCAGTCAAATGTGTGAAGGGAGGGGAAGTATAACTGTAAATACGCTGGCTATTCCCACAGTGGGACTGTACACGTGACTGTATGAATCATGTCCTTCAGCGGGGAAAAGGGCTGAAAATTACTGGACTTACTAAACAAACATACAGGGGCGCCCTGTATGTTTGTTTAATAAGTCCAATAGTTAAATTGGCTTCCTAGTATTCAAGTGATTCTATGAGTGTATGTGACTCTTGTTCTCGGGATTGTGAGTTCGAACTTCACGTTGGGTGTAGAGATTACTTAAAAATAAGATCTTTAAAAAAATAAAAAATAGGGGCGCCTGGGTGGCTCAGTCGTTAGGCGTCTGCCTTCAGCTCAGGTCATGATCCCAGAGTCCTGGGATCGAGCCTCGCATTGGGCTCCCTGCTCTGCGGGAAGCCTGCTTCTCCCTCTCCCACTCCCCCTGCTTGTGTTCCCTCTCTCGCTGTGTCTCTCTCTGTCAGATAAATAAATAAAATCTTAAAAAATAAATAAATAAAAGTACAATCATAGAATCACTTGAATACTGGAAAGCCATTTTAAAATATTGTTGTATGATCCCATTTTTGTCTGAAACAAGAAAGGAAGGAAGGAATAAAGAAAGAGCAAATTAGTTAGTAGCAAAGCTAGGATTCAGACTTGGGGGTCCTGCCCCTGAGTCCATGCTCATAACCAATATACTAACTGCACAGTAAGATTATGGGAGGTTTGATCTTCTTTTTGCGCTTCTGCTTTTTCTGTAATTAACATAGATTATAATCAGAAACGTAAAAGATTGTGATAACTTGGAGTACTAGCTTATGACGGGACCCCTTTGCACTTAAGATGAAAACCCAATTTCTGGAAGTCAAGCCTCTATTTCCATGGCTACGCACAGGTGGGACTGGCCAGATGGCCTTGGCAGCTTTCCCTACATGGGAAAGGCCATGAAGCTAGCAGGAGATCCTCAAAGCCTCGGCCAGCCTTCCTTTCCTCACTGAATGTTCTCACAATCCTCCTGACTCACTCTGAGCTTGGTTTCCATAGGCGAGAACAAATTGAGTCGTCCCACGCAGCAATACTGGACCAGGAGCGCTATGAGGATTCCCACCTCGGGGGGTACCGGCGGATCTACCCTGGGCCTGACACGGAGAAGTACACGCCTTTCTTCAAGCACAATGGCTCCCTTTTCCAGGAGACTGCTGCTTCCAAGGCCAGAGAGGAGTGTGCCAGGTACTTTGCCTTTCATTCTCCTCTGTCCACTTGGGTGGGGCATATCCTGAAGCTGAACTGCTCCCCAGCAGGGTAGAGAGGAAGCCAGACACTTGAGCAAAGGGGAAATGGAGTCATACATCCTATCAGACTCTTAGTGACTCCATTTCCACTTAGGTTTCCCATCTTCCCCCTCATTCTTCTCCCATCAGTGCCCCCAACAGATCATAATTCCACACTCTCCCATCCCCACTTTCCCTCACCCTGCTTCTCCCCAACACAATTTCTCCAGCATCTGAAGCTGCTGTGTCTTGTCAGGCAGCAACTGGAAGAGATCCGCCTTAAGCAGGAACAGCAGGAGACCTCAGGCAGTAAGAGGCGAAAGGAAAACAGGGACCAGAACCAGGGCGAATCAGCAGGGGAGAAGAGCCGATCCAGGGCCGGGCTCCGGGGACTTTCCACCCACTTGGCTTACAGGAACCGGACCCGGGAGAAAGAGGTGTCAGGGGTTTGGGAGCTCTTGCCTTTCTGCAGGAAATGGGTTGGGACTCCTAGAGAAGGGAATCTTTGCTGTCCTCTCCTCCTCTTGTAAAAGAGAGAGAGGAGTTCCTAATGAATACACTGGATCTGGCCTGGTGGACCAGGAGGTGAGAGAAAGAACGATAGCAAAGAGAACCTTCCGCTAGGGTCAGGGAAGGGATGGGAGGGTGGGTAGAGTGGGCAGGAGTCCCGCAGCCATCCCCGTTGATGGTGTGGGGCTCACCCTTGGAGATCTTGCATTCATCTCTCATGTATCTCATAGCTACTACCAGTACACCTGGATACCAGGCATCCTCAGGAAATTGTGGAAGAAGAGGAGCTGGAGCGAGTGAAGGCCCTGCTACAAAGGGAGAATCTCATCCGAAGCCTCGGTATTGTAGAGCAGCTCACGCGCATGCTGCACCCCAGCCACCAGGGCCAGAAAAAACTTCATGAGTATCGGGTGAGGGTCCGTCCGCAGCCTCTCACAGAGCAAGGGAGGAAGGGCTGCAGCAGCACATGGTGGTGGTCACAGCGCTGGCCGCTAATGTGATGGTACCTGGCGCAGAGCCTGGGAAAGCAGAGTATGCTGGGTGTTGGGAGAGGGTCTCTGGGTTCCTTTTGCACTTGTTCCCAAGCTCCCTTGTTTGTAGTAATGACATCTGGCAAAGTGCAGCTCCCAACCTTCTCCTAAGAGACCTGTTCCCTATATTCCAGCCTTGCAATAACCCCAAACTCATGACTGACAAAGAACGAGGCCACCACCCTCGGTGGCTTCTGTGGAATCTCTCCCTAGCACTGCCAGTACCATGGCTCTAATGGGTGATAAGTAAATGGACTTGGGCCAACAGAACAGCTGCCGCATTCACTATTCCCTGGGCTAGTAGCAGGCCTGTTGGGTCCTCAGTTTTTGCTGAGCTCCAAAGGAGTTAACAGGTTAAATAGTGGCCACAGCCTAGGTGTTTCAGTTACCTGTTTTCTCACACCGTTCCATCCAGCCTCACAAGAAATGTAAGGGGCTGCTCTTCTCCTCTAGCCTAGATTTCACCAGGACGGGCTGGGCAGTCAAGAACTGCAATCTGGGAGTCTGGTCCCATTGGCCCTCCTGAGAGGGGCTGCCAAAGAGCAGGGCCGCCCTCATTTCCTGCATCCAGTTCGGGCCCATGAATTGATCCCCAGGATCTTAGGGCCACTGCCAACCATGAATGCTGCAATTCCACATCATTCCTGGTGCCACCTACAGCCCAAGAACTTCAACTGGATAGGAGATCCAGCAGCCATCGGCCCCTGTTCATTGTCAATGAAGACATCTGGAGGGCGCTCTTTTTCCAGCGCCAGAGTCAGGCTCACTAGCCGTAAGTATGCGAAACTAGCTTTGGTCACTCTGACTTGTGTAAATTCCCCCTAGCAAACATCACAGCTGGGATGTTCCCAAAATATAACATGGCACTTCCACCAGTGTGGGAATGGGATAGGTAGTGGACCCTGGTAGAAATGGCAGAATTACGGTCCCAGCACTCAACAAACATAACAGGGAAACAGACAAGTAAACACACAATTACAATACAGTGTGGTGAAGATGCTGGAGGGGAGCATGGGATGCCATTCCTCTGTGTTGGTAATTGGGCAACAGTTGGTAAAGAGGTGAGCGAATCTCCTGTGAATACCAACTCAGGGGACCCATGTTTCCACTGCAGAAGGCCCAGCCAGCAGAAGGCTAGAAGCCATAAACAGAGCCCTGGCAGGATCAGTGCCATCCTCTTTAACCCCAAAGCAGGGCTATCTTCTGCAACCAGAAAGAGTGGCAAGTGGCTCATGGACTGAATGCGCCTTGCCCCCCGCGGCAGACTCTGAACACAGAGCACCCAAGACCCGGGATCTCACTCTCTGCCCTGCCTCTGCACCCCTGATGCTAAGCACCACTGCCCTCCTTGACATCAGCCACCATAGGTAAATGCAGGATGGAAGCCCAGCACTCAACCTCTCCTGGAGAGCCCCCTCAGGTTTCCAAAGGGGGCAGAGGGCCTTCAATCTTTGCTACATGAAAGACGGCCACCAAGCTTCAGTTTGAAGAGCCCTGGCCAGGAACCCTGTTTGCACAAGGCAAAACACAAAGACACCAAGAATTCCTCAATACCCTAAGATTATTTTCAGATCCGTAAAGACTGAAAGATGAAGAGGAGCCAGGGTCGGCCATGTACTCATCCCCGCCCTTCAAACCTTGGCCTGGATTTATTGCTAGGCGATGGGTCTGAACCCCGGGTGCGGCCCGGAGCTAGAGGTCATCCTGGCGACAAGGAGCCCCTTTCCCACAGGAGCCGAGTGCCTAAGGCACGGGGCTGTGGCCATCAAAGGACCGCCGAGGGGACCCCTTTCCGCCGCCGTGGCGGAGACAGGCCGGCCTGGGTAGCCGTTGGGGCGCAGGGGCGTATCTTGGCAAATGAATCCGTCTTTTTATTAAAGTTTATGGCGTTTTGCAGGAGCGTCCTCTACCTCATTCCGGCCCTTGCACTTCAGGCTCAAAACTCTCCACATTCGCTGCCGGGGACGGTGGGCCGCACACGGGTTCAAGCCCAGCTATCCCGCCCCCGGCCGGAAGCCGGAAAGACTTGCGGCCATCCCTGCTTCCGGCCCGCAGGTCCACTTCCGCCCCCGCCCCCAGACTTCCGGTACTGCGTGTTTCGGGCTGCCGACGGCTGTTGTCGACATGGCGGTTACGCTGAGCCTCTTGCTGGGCGTGCGTGTACGTGCTGCTGTTGCTCGCTGTGGGTTCGCGACCCGGGGGTTGGCAGACCCCGGCTCTCTCGGCCGCGAGCCGGACCCTGATTCCGACTGGGAGCCGGAGGAGCGGGAGCTGCAGGAGGTGGAGAGGTACCGGCTCCTTCCCGGGCCCTCAGCCTGAAGTAGGGCTTCGCGCCCCTGCGCTCCAGGCCGCGCCCCCTTGGAGCCGGGCGTCGTGCCGCCACATCCGCCTTAGCCCTTGTTTCTTATCCGTTGTCAGGGGCGCAGGGGCAGGCGTGCGGCCTCTTTGGGACCACAGCTTTCTTCACCAGTGACGTATTTCATCACCCGTTTAGAAAGTTCGGCATGCTTACGGGCTGTGTTAGGTATTAGATTTCTGGGGAGGTGTATGGAGCAGGTCTGAGCCAACACACATGGCCTGGTTGCCCGTGCAAACGAAGAGAAGAGGGCTGGGCTCTTTGTGATTTAGCCCGAGGCTCTTCAGCCACCCAGTTTGCTCCCACGCATGGCTTCTGCCATTGGTTCTCTCCCCCAGCACCCTGAAACGACAGAAAAAAGCCGCCCGGTTCCAGAAAATTCGGAGGCAAATGGAGGCGCCGGGTGCCCCGCCCAGGACCCTGACGTGGAAAGCCATGGAACAGATCCGGTAAGACTCGTTGTAGTTGGGCTCTGCTGTGATGAGAAGTGATGGATACGGGGGCCTAGAACGTTATTTTTATACTTTACTTTTTTATCATTTTAACATTTCTAAATGACAGGTAGAATAGCATAACGAATTTCCCTAAGCTCGTCATCTAAATTTAATAGTTCTTAACATTCGGACACAGTTGGTTCGTTTTTGCTGAAATTTTAAAAGAGTAAGCTGCAAGACATCACATCATTTAACCTCAGAATCATAGATCGTGATGTTCTTTTTTTTTGTAGTGTAAATAATATTTTATTTATTTTTAAATTTTTATTGTTAATCACCATACATTACATCATTAGTTTTTGATGTAGTGATCCACGATCCATTGTTTGTGCATAACACCCAGTGCTCCATGCAGAACGTGCCCTCTTTAATACCCATCACCAGGCTAACCCATCCTCCCACCCCCCTCCCCTCTAGAACCCTCAGTTTGTTTTTCAGAGTCCATCCTCTCTCATGGTTCGTCTCCCCCTCCGATTTCCTCCCCTTCATTCTTCCCCTCCTGCTATCTTCTTCTTCTTTTTTCTTAACATATAATGTATTATTTGCTTCAGAGGTACAGATCTGTGATTCAACAGTCTTGCACAATTCACAGCGCTCACCATAGCACATACCCTCCCCAAGATCGTGGCATTCTTAAGCGAAGGTCAGGGATGGGGGCTTCCATGGTTATGTTATGTACGCTTTTCTGAAGAGAAAATCCCTATCTTAAAAATCATAGAGATCTCTTTTTTTTTTTGAGTTTTTTGGTGTTTTGAATAGACATTTCATATGGTTCAAAATTAGAAAATCAGAACAGTATAATGTGGTATACACATTGAAAAGTTTTAATCCCAGCCAGGCTCCCATGGAACTATTTTTGTGCCTTTTTCCAAGTCTCCTTATGCAAATAGGAGTATGAATATAGATTTTTATTTTCATTTCCTTAATTACAAACAGAATACTGTAAATACTGTTCTACACTTTTCCTTTACATTTTTTTAAGATTTTATTTTCGAATTATCTGTACAGCCAACGCAGGGCTCAAACTCACAACCCCGAGATCAAGAGTCTTGTGCTCTACTGATTGAGCCAGGCAGGAGCCCGTTTTCACATATTTCATAGATCTTTCCACTTCAGAACAGAAAGCTCTTTTTTTTGGAGAAATCATAGTAAATCATAACTTTTTTTTTTTTAAGATTTTATTTATTTATTTGACACAGAGAGAGACAGCGAGAGCAGGAACACAAGCAGGGGGAGTGGGAGAGGGAGAAGCAGGCTTCCCGCAGAGCAGGGAGCCCAAAGAGGGACTCGATCCCAGGACCCTGGGATCATGACCTGAGCCGAAGGCAGACGCTTAACGACTGAGCCACCCAGGCGCCCCATAACTTTTTTTTTTAAGTAATCTCTGTGCCCAGTGTGGGGCTCAAACTCATGACCATGAGATTAAGAGTTATATGCTTTACTGACTAAGCCAGCCAGAGGCCCCAGTAATTCATAATTTAGTTAACCAGTCTTTCATGATGTGTATTTGGGTTGTTTCCATTCACTTGCTGTCGCAAATAGTGCTCTACTGAATATACACATGATTCCACGTATCTGCCAGGTGTATTTGTTTGTTTACATTCTTAGAAGTAGAGTTGCTGGGTGCAAGGGCAAATGGATTTGCATTTTGATGAATATTGCAGTTATGTGTCCTTTTCCATTCCCATCAGAATGACTCTGAAGTTGACACTTAGAAGAAAGGGGATTCTGTAGAGCAAGGAGATTTTGTGCACCTGTAGCACCTCTTTCGTGTCATCCTCCTTTCCCCTCTTGAACAACAGCTTTTCCAAATCTTCCTGTCACCTCCCTTTCTGTGGTTAATAGATATCCTTTTACTTCAAAGAAAAAACTGACCATTAGTTAAGAGCCCTTTAAAGCTTCTTGGTCTTCCTCTTTATTTCCCGTTCTCAGTGTTTACAAACTAGGGGAAGTGGTAGCCTTTTACTTGTCTAGGACCAATCCTCTGCACTAGGTCATAGTTGTACCTAATTCCTCAGAGACCTACATCTGTGAACTTCAGGTTCTCCCTCATCCTTTTGTTCCCAGGTAGCTCTTCCTGGATGCCTGTCCTTGTTTGTTTTGTCACAACAGTGAAACCGTTGTCCACAAATCTTATCAGTGACTTCCTCACTGCTAGGCATTCCTGACACTCTAGTCTCTAGCCTTTCTGGTTTCTGCAGCATTTGATCTTGTAGTGTGTTTTCTTGAAATTAATTCTCTTCTCCTTTGATCCAGGGTACTACTCACTTCTATTTCTAGGGCTGCTTTTCTCACTTTCCTTCCTGGGCACCTGTCGTTCCTCCTGTATCTTAAATACTGCCATTTTTTAGAATTGTGTCCTTTGTCATTTTATCTCCACCTGTTCCATTCATGTGGCTTCAACCACCCCTGTTCTTCGTTTATGACTTCCAAATCTGTCATCTCCAGGCCGTGTTTTTCTTCTGACCTGTATATATTCAACCACGCACTAGACCATCTCTGTTTGGATGTCACACATGTTTTTCTTTTTTTTTTTTATTCATGAGAGACAGAGAGAGAGAGACAGAGGTAGAGGGAGAAGCAGGCTCCTCGCGGAGCAGGGAGCCCAATGCGGGACTCGATCCCAGGACCCTGGGATCATGACCTGAGCCGAAGGCAGACGCTTAACCGACTGAGCCACCCAGGCGTCCCAACACACATGTTTTTCAAACCCAACATAATAAAATAGCAAACTCCGCGTAACAAAAGAAAATTTATCATTGTTCCTGTTGACTTTATTTTGCTCCTTTTTTCACTCTACCCCTGAACGGTCCCACCAATCACTCAGGCTGAAAGCCTGAATCTCCGCCTACTTCTACCCCCACTATTTAGTCCTTACCAAGTTCTACCGTGTGGCCTTCCTATAACAGTTCTCAACTCTTCTTTTTCTGCTTTCTTTGCAACTGCCGCAGGTCAGACTGCCTGGATTAGCGGGACAGCTTCTTGACCGATTTTTCCATCTGTAGTCCCGCCACTGAAAACTACCCCTGGATTGAGCTTCAAAATGAAAAGCTGCTTGTGGCATTCCACTGCTTAAAATCCTTCCTGTACTTGCATATGGTTTGCCATAGCTTGCGTGTCCCGAATTGCAATTCTTCTGTTTTTGAATACACCCACTTAAAAATCCTTCCTTGGTTCACTGTTGCTTTGGGATAAACTCGACTCGTAAGCATGACATGATCTTCCTCCTGTCCTCACTGTTGGACAAGTTGAGCTGTTGCCGGCAATGGTGATGTGCTGCTCTGGCTATCATCAGTACCTTTGCTCTCTTCTTCCTCTCCTCCCCTCTGCCAGCTTAGTACTCTTCATACTTTCAGGCCAGCTGTAGGTGGACTTCTGAAGCACTTCCTGAGCCACGCCTCAGGTGTTGGGATATCTTATCCCTGGGTCTCTCCTGGGTGCTCTGACAGCGTCCTCTCCTAGGACTTATCACACTGGTGTTGTATATGTTAATATTCTGTCTCCACCACCAGATTGTATGTTCTTTTTTTTTTTTTTAGATTTTATTTATTTATTTGACAGAGACAAGGTGAGAGAGGGAACACAGAAGGGGGAGAGGGAGAAGCAGGCTTCCCGCTGAGCAGGGAGCCCGTTGTGGGGCTCGATCCCAGGACCCTGGGAGCATGACCTGAGCTGAAGGCAGACGTTTAATGACTGAGCCGCCCAGGCGCCCCTAGATTGTATGTTCTTTGAAAGGAAGGACGGTCTTCATGCATCTCCAGGATCTACCTGGAGCCTGGTGCACAGTGGGAGGAGTTTAGTTGACAGAAATAAAGTGACTTGGGCGCCTGGGCGGCTCAGTCGTTAAGCGTCTGCCTTCGGCTCAGGTCATGATCCCGGGCTCCCTGCTCAGCGGGAGGCCTGCTTCTCCTGCTCCCACTCCCCCTGCTTGTGTTCCCTCTCTAGCTGTCTTTCTCTCTGTCAAATAAAATCTTTAAAAAAAAAAAAAGAGAAAGAAAGTGACTTAGGAGTGGTTGGGTGTTGCTGTCGGCTCACAGGAATGGAATACAGCCATTTAGTGGCACAAGGTAGAGGCTATATTTGCAGTTTTTCCGAGCCCTCTTCTTTTCACGTAAATATCTCTAGTATTACCAGTTAGCTACTTTGATAGCAGACTACTTCACACCTTGAAAACCTAATCCTTTTTCCCATAGGTATTTACATAAAGAATTTGCAGAGTCCTGGTCAGTTCCTAGATTAGCTGAAGGCTTTGGTGTCAGCACGGATGTGATCCGAAGGGTTTTAAAAAGCAAGTTTGTACCCACATTGGAGCAGAAGCTGAAGCAGGATCAAAAAGTCCTTAAGAAAGCTGGGCTTGCCCACTCACTCCAGCAGCTCCCCAGCTCTGGGGATACCTTAAAGTCGCTATCTGCAAGCCACTCTGGATCAGGCTCTTTGTTGCTGCAAAGGGGTGAATCCTCATTCAAAGGCTGGGGTCACAACACAGCTTTGTACGTGATAGAATCAAACACTCATGGTACAAATACACCAAGGAGACAGAAGGGAGGGAGTAAAGGAATCCAGGTCCTGGAGGAGGAGCGCTCCGTGCCTGTTGCAGCAGCCGTAGGTCATCAGCGAGAGCTGCAGAAAGACTCCACCAGGGATGGTGCGGGCAGGAGAGGAACTGACGGCTATGGATTGCCAAGTGACAAGCTGGAAGATGTGAAGGCACGGGAGCCAGGTGATCAGAACTTCAGCAGCAAAGTAGTCCAGAGGGGGCGAGAGTTCTTCGATAGCAATGGGAACTTCCTGTACAGAATCTGAGCTGGAGCATGGCTTATGTAGATGCCAAGTGAAACACAGCTGGGGAGTATATTTGGAGCTGCCTGGACTTCTGTGTATGGATTATCCACCTTGGGATAGGAGGAAATGATGAGCCTGGAATGTGGGAGGAAAGAGCTGCTCATTTGAATCTGACAAAATGCAGTGAACTTCACAGGGCAAATGTGTATGGCAGGGCAGGGTTAATGACTGGCTGGGTAGATTTCTAGCTTCCTGGAGCACTGCTCCTGGTCTGACCCACGTGGAGCTTTAGTACTCACCCTTCTTGCTTGGGCTCTCTATGTTGAAACTAGCCCATGTTGCATGTACTGTTAGGACTTTCTGTGATACTTGCAATATATGTTTGGGGAAAAATGAAAAGTTTGCCTTCTGACCTCATTTACTTCTTGATTAATGAACATTAATAATTCTGGAACTGCTTAGTCAATTGATTGTTTTCATTATGTGCAAAAATAAAGTAAAATGTAGCAGTTTGTGTTGATTGGTGCTCTCTGGGGTGGGAGGGTTTACCTGTGAACCTGGGGAGTGAGGGAGGGAAAGAGGCAAAGGGTCCCTTGTCCTTGAACATTAAACACTGGGAGAGAGATGGAGCCTGAGGAGTTCCCAACAAAGGGCCCTATGTAGTTCACCCTGCTTAAAGATTTTGACAGCTAAAAATGGGCCTTCCCTGATCACCTGGTCTAAAGTAGGTCTTCTTTCCTTCAGTTGCTGGGGCTTTGAAAGAGATTGGAGTATGGGGGATTGACCCTTCCCCCCCAAAAAAAAGCAGGCAAAGGCTTTAGGGCCCTCAGCATAATCTCTAGCTACTTTCAAAAGCTTGAATAGCATCTTATTTTACAGTTGTCATCAGATTTTTCCAAGGGAGCTGTGAAGTGGGCGAGAACGGGTAATAGGCTCCTTAATTTACTGATTCTTTTAGAGATACTTCATTATAACCAGAAAGTGATGATCAATAGACAAAATAGAATGACACACATGCAAGCAACAGACGAGTCCGAGGACAGTTTTCACCCATACCTCATTTTAACAAGTCACTGGCAAAAAACTGGTTATTCAGAATTTAAATATGCAGGATGGTTAATGAAAATAATTGATTTTCCAAACCGTCACTGAGTCTGTTCATGAAACTCATTGCTATTTCAAATGTCATTAATAGCGATTACAGTATCATTGATTACTGTTAACCTGGGCATTTGTTCAATATGAATGGCAAGGCCCTGTCACATGCCAAAGTTAAGAGAATCCAGGTGCTGGTAATACAGCAGTGGGCAGATAAGGCCCTGTTCTCCCTGCTCTGTCACTGTCGTGACACTATCAATTTTTTTATGATTTAAAAAAGAAGGTGATTTGCCATTAGAACCTTTTGATCATTTTAAGAGGTGGAAGATGCTGTTTGACTAATTTTTTTTTTAAAGATTTTATTTATTTATTTGAGAGAGAGAGAATGAGAGACAGAGAGCAGGAGAGGGAGGAGGGTCAGAGGGAGAAGCAGACTCCCTGCCGAGCAGGGAGCCCGATGCGGGACTCGATCCCGGGACTCCAGGATCATGACCTGAGCCGAAGGCAGTCGCTTAACCAACTGAGCCACCCAGGCGCCCTGTTTGACTAATTTTTAACTCCTACAAGTCATTTGACTTTCCCCAGTGGGTTATGGAAAATGAGAAGCCGTCGTTAAAAAGCTTTGATCTGTTTTCCATTTACCTCATCCTCTACCATCCTATTGCATACTAAGCTTAAATCTTTTTTCCAGTCTTGCAAATGCCAATCTAAGGTTTTGCACCTACTCGTTCTTTGTCTCCAGATTTTCACATGGCTGGTTCCATGTTATTCAAGCCTCAGATCAAATGTTTCTTAAGTTTTCCCTAATCACCCAGTCTAAAGCAATGCCCTTCACATTCTATCACCACACCTGGCATTTGAAATAGAGTACTGCTGTATTGTTTGTCATCACGCACCTTGCCCATGGGGGCAGGAGACCTGTCTGTGTTCATTGCTGTAGTTTCAGCTCCCAACATAGGTTTCAGTATTGGCTGAGTAAAGAAATGGTTGGAGAAGCTCACCAATCAGCCAGTCCAGTATGGCAGAAAGCCCTGCCTTTTACCTTTGCCAGCCTACCCATCCAGGCCTCAGCCAACAACAAGACCTAAGTTTCCTCCAGGTTGACCTGTTCCTGCTTTATTCCTTTTTAAAGATTTTTATTTATTTGAGTGAGAGTGCTCCAGCGAGTTGGGGGAGGGGCAGAGGGAAGAATCTTAAAGCAGACTGCTTGCTGAGTATGCCGCCCCCCCGCCCCCCGCCCCGCCAACTCAGGGCTCCATCTCACGACTCGTGAGATCATGACCTGATCTGAAACTAAGAGTCAGAGGCTTAACCCACTGAGCCACCCAGGCGCCCCTGTTCCTGCTTTATTCTGTCAGCATGTCTCAGATCCTAACTCACCAGCTCACCAGTATTTTGGGAAACTGCATCCCTTACCCCAGCCCAAGGTGGAAAGGGGGCTGAGAGATTCACCCAGCCTGTGTTCCAATGGGCTGAGGTCATAGGACTCTATGGTGCCCTATCCCCAGGCAGTCCTGTTTCATGACATGATGAAAGACATTGACATCACAACGCATGAGGTGAGCTGCACTTTGGGGCATAGGTGCAGGGTCTGGTGGAGGAAGCAACAGTTGACAGGGCCCTGCCAAAATTGGAGATAAAGTGGCTGGGGGTGGAATGGACACCTCCTGGCAACCTTGGGATCAAGCTCAAGAGGCTAGCAAACTACAGACAGAAGACACTTAAGTCCCTGTGCCTTGGAGGGTCTATGTGTCACCAATCTGCTCAGGGCTGTTTCCACCTCTGCAGAGATTTGATCTAATGGGGAGGTGGTAGAAAAAGCTCAGTATAAAACACTAGATAAGCTCTTGAAGCCCAAAAGTTTCTTGTTTGTTTTTTGCTTAATCTTGTATTATAGGGTTTTCAAACACAGGAAAGTAGGGATAATATTGTAATGCAATGAACCCCTGTGTACACATTGCCCAGCTTTAACATTTAACAAATGGCCAATCTTTTTTCATTTTCTCCCATACTTGCCCCACAGCTCCCCCTGGCTTATTTTAAAGTGAATCCTATGGGATGCCTGGGTGGTTTAGTCAGTTAAGCGCCTGTCTTCAACTCAGGTTATGATCCTGGGGTCCTGGGGCATTGGGCTCCTTGCTCAGTGGGGAGCCTGCTTCTCCCTCTGCCTGCCACTCCCCCTGCTTGTGCACTTGCTCTCCCCGCCCCACCCCACCCCCGGCAAATAAGTAAAATCTCTTAAAAAAATGAAGCAAAACCTGTATACTTCATGTTATTTCATCTGTAAATACTTAATTATTTCATCTGTATACTATGTATCTGAAAGAGATAAGGACTGCCTTTTTTTTTTAAGTTTATTAATTTTTTAGTAATCGCTACACACAATGTGGGGATCGAACTGAGGACCCTGGGATGAAGAGTCACATGCTCTTCTGATTGAGCCAGCCAGGCACCCCAAACTTTCTTTTTTTAATATTTTATTTTTTTAGAGTGGGGGTAAGGAGCAGAGGGGGGACAAGCAGACTCCATGCTGAGCAGAGCCTGACATGGGGCTCAATCCCATGACCCCGAGACCACGACCTGAGCCAAAATCAAGAGTTAGATGATTGGGGCACCTGGGTGGCTCAGTCGTTAAGCATTTGCCTTCAGCTCGAGTCATGATCTCAGGGTTCTGGGATCAAGCCTTGCATTGGGCTCCCTGCTCAGCGGGGAAGCCTGCTTCTCCCTCTCCCACTCCCCCTGCTTGTATTCCCTTTCTTGCTTTCTCTCTCTCTCTGTCAAATAAATAAATAAAATCTTAAAAAAAAAAAAAGTCAGATGATCAACTGACTGAGCCACCCCAGTGCCCTCTTAACTCCTTTTTACCATAGACACATAAGCCATTACTGTACCTTAAAAGTTTTAGTAATTAGTATCAGCTAATATCCTGATCATATTCTCTTACTATTTCATAAATTACTTTTATGGTTCATTTCTTGGAATTAGGATCCAAACAAGGTCCACACATTGCAACATTGCATGATGTAGCTATGTCCCAGAAGTGTCTTATATTCTAAAGTGGTTTCCCTTTCCACGCTATTCCCCTATTTTACAGGTTATTTGACCCATATATTTCCTATATTTTTGAAAAACTTTATTCATTTATTGAGAGGGCGCGAGTGCAGGTGGAGGGGCAGAGGGAGAGGGAGAGAGAATCTTAAGCAGACTCCATGCCCAGCATGGAAGCGGATGCGACCACCCTGTGATCATAACCCGAGCTGAAATGAAGAGTCGGATGGGAATTGACTGAGCCACCCAGGTGCCCCTATTTCCTGTATTTTGGATATAGTAGGTTTCATTCCTATGTTTATTTATTGTCATGTTCCTACTACCCTCCATATTTCCTATCAACTGGTATTTGCATCTTGAGACTTGATCTGGTTCAATTTTTGGCAATGAGTGAAGCTTTGTACTTCCTATGCATCTCACAAGGAGATGACGATGTGATATTATGATGGATTAGTGAAATCAGGTATTGTCAGCGGATCTATCCCTTATAATGGCTTTTTTTTTTAAACAAGGTGAATCTAGGGGCGCTTGGGTGGCTCAGTTGGTTAAGCGACTGCCTTCGGCTCAGGTCATGATCCTGGAGTCCGGGATCGAGTCCCGCATCGGGCTCCCTGCTCGGCAGGGAGTCTGCTTCTCCCTCTGACCCTCCTCCCTCTCATGCTTTCTGTCTCTCATTCTCTCTCTCTCAAATAAATAAATAAAATCTTTAAAAAAAAAAAAACAAGGTGAATCTAGATCATTACCATCACCCCTGAAAATTCCCTAGTTTCTCTTCCCAGTCAATTCCTACCCCAAAGTCAATCACTTTCTGAAATTTTTTTTCACCATTGATTAGTTTTTCCTGTTCTAGAACCGTGTATAAATGGCATCATATAGATGCCACTCTGTATCTGGGTTCTTTCATTTATTCAGTTTTTTTTTTTAAAGATTTTATTTATTTATTTGACAGACAGAGAGCAAGAGCAGGAACACAAGCAGGGCGAGTGGGAGAGGGAGAAGCAGGCTTCCCGCGGAGCAGGGAGCCCAATGCGGGGCTCGATCCCAGCACCATGGGATCATGGCCTGAGCTGAAGGCAGCCGCTTAACGACTGAGCCACCCAGGCGCCCCTATTAAGTTATTTTTATTTTATGAATATGCCACAGTTTATTTGTTCATTTCCCCACGAAGGATATTGAGTCAAAACTCCTGAATCCAAAGGTCGCAGCTGGCGGGACTTAGCTTCCACTGGATCCTAACGTGTTCCCCTTCTTCCTCCCGCCGTGTCCCATCTCTCCGCGTCTTGCCTCCTGCAGCTGGGAAGCCAGAGAGCTCCCAGTTGGCAGCTAAATTTGTGTAGTAGATTTGACTGACAGCCAAGATCCCCAGGGATCAGTGCCCTCCGGACCCGGAGTGGGTTTCGCCCATTTTACGAAGTTCTGAAATCTAGCAAAAGTGCCCAACCCTCGCTTGAGCGAGCTAGGAGAATTGGGTGTACCCTTAAAGATTAGTGATGATGGGAACACTTCCCTCTGGCCAGATAGGAGACTGGAGCGTTGACCCTTTGCCTCCCGTTTTCAAATGTCCCTTCCCGCGCGCCGTCCCCGTCCCGGAAGGCTAAGCGCTGGTGGAGCGCACGGGACTTCCGGGAGGTCTAGGAAGTCGCTTCTCTCTCTGGCAGGAGGCGGGGTTTTCCCCGCACGCCGCGAAATCTGTGGGTGTAGACCGGGATCCTGGTTACAGGCGGAGTGGACCGGGGAGGGGCGGGTCGGTCCCGCGGCTGCTGATCTGGACGAGGGTCCTCCGAGGCTGCGGCTGTCTGACCGAGAGGTGGCCATTCATTCGCGCGCAGAAGCGAGGGCCCCTTCGGGGGCTCTTTCGAACCGTGCCCAGGCCTGAAGGAGCGCGGTCCTGCGCTTACCCCGGGCTGCTGCCGACCTTCTCTGAGTGGAGGACGTCGCCCTTCTTCCACCCCGCTGCTCCGGTGCCCGCTACCATGGCTTTTCCCCATCGGCCGGACGCCCCAGAGCTGCCTGACTTCTCCATGCTCAAGAGGCTGGCCCGAGACCAGCTCATCTATCTGCTGGAGCAGGTCAGTGCCCGCCACGCCTGGGGCCTTCTCTGCATCAACAGTTTAGCGCTCACTGGACGCATAGTTCTTCCTTGCGGAGTCCCCTTGATCTTGTTCCAGGCCCTTGGTATTGTCCTTGGAGCTTCTGGGGCGGGTCCAAAATGAAGCATTTAGGAAGGAAAACCAGAGGGCAGTTAGGAGCTGCTTGGGACCTGGCAGAGAAGTCACTTCTTTTTGGTACAGGCAAGGGGAGACACCAGTCGTTCCCCGCATCACTGGGGGATGGAAGGATGGTTAAGACATCATTGTCCTTAAGGATCGACTCCCAGTAGGAGCCTATGAAATACGGATTACCACACACGGCGTAGTGTGTGGTAAATGGGTGATAGCTAGGGTGCCGGAAGCATTCAGAATAAGCGGTCATTTCTAGCTGGATTGATCTAGGAATTTTAAGGAGCTGGATTGTGAAGAATAAGCATATTTTCCTTGGAGATGGGGGAGCATGTTCCAGGCAGATGGACTGGTTGGTAGAAGCAAAGTTGAGGAACCAGGGAAGGAGAAGGCCCGTACAGGGAAGAGAGCAATCAGAAGTTACGCAGTGGGCATTAGGCAGCCACTGAAGATTTTCTTTCCCCACTTAAGGGGTGAAGCAATACTCGAAGATGATTCTAGGGGCGCTGGGTGGCTCAGTCAGTTAAGTGGCTGCCTTCGGCTCAGGTCATGATCCTGGGGTCCTGGGATCGAGCCCCTAGTCGGGCTCCCTGCTCATTGGGGAGCCTGCTTCTCCCTCTCCCTCTGCCCCTCCCCCCAGCTTGTACACACTCTCTCTCTCAAATAAATAAATAAAATCTTTAAAAAAAATGAAGATGATTCTTATAGCCATGTGCGGAGTGGGGTGAATGGGGAACAAGAATGCTGGTTAGGAGACCACAGATCAGGTGAAATGAGTGACAGTGGGAACGAAAGGCAGGGATGGATTTTGAAGTCATGGTGAAAGAAGACTCAAAGATTTACTGATTGTAAAGGATGACAGAGAAGCAAAGCTGAGTTTGAGATTTTTATCTTATGTTAATAGGAAAACAATGCTGTTGCTATAGTTGTAATGTGTTATATGTATATTTTCTTATTTAATGTCCACGTTCCCTACTAGATTAGAAGGTCCTTGAGGACAGGGAACATGTCTGTTTTGTTCAGCACTGTGTACCCAGGGAGTACCTAGTGTAGAGTCAAGCACATAGCATGTGTTTAATAAATATTTTTTAAATGAACATTGAATTGAAATGAAAAAAAAAAAATTAGAGGAAGGGGCTGATTAGTTTGGGTTTGGAAAGGGTGAAGTGAAGATGCTAGGAGGAACATCCAGCAGATAGAAACATAGAGCTGCAGTCGGGATGAAGATGGGTACTTGGAAGAACCTCAGAGAACCTCAGGGGATCTGGGACCATATTTTATATCTCATTTATATGCCCCGTAGTGGTAGCACAGTGATTGGCACATAAAAGACGCTCAAATGTGTGAGGAATTGAAAAGAGATGCTAGTTAAGGCTGCTTATAGGTGAGAAGCACATAAAAGAGAGTAAATGAGACCAAGGACAGGCACTTGTGCTTGGAGCTCGGGAGGGGCTGCCCACAAGGGTGACTTACCATGGCAGGTGCAGGTTTCTGTGCAATAATTTGCTCTTCAAACTGACTTCTAATGACTTAATTCTTGTTTTGTTTTGTTTTTTAAAGATTTTATTTATTTGACAGAGAGAGAGCGAGAGCAGGAACACAAGCAGGGGGGAGTGGGAGAGGGAGAAGTAGGCTTCCCACCAAGCAGGGAGCCAGATGTGGGGCTCGATCCCAGGACCCCGGGATCACAACCCAAGCCGAAGGCAGACCCTTAACCGACTGAGCCACCCAGGTGCCCCTGACTTGTTGACTGGCACTGCTGTTCAGGCTCGAGCCCTCAGAATCATCTTTGACTCTCCTTCCCTCCTCATATTTAACTGAACCAGTTGCTGAGTCCCAAGGATATTTCCTCACACCCGACTTTAGAGATTATACAATAATATTTACACATGACAGAGAAGGTAGAAGATGAGGGAAAGTATAAAGAGAAAAAAATCGGGGCGCCTGGGTGGCTCAGTCGTTAAGCGTCTGCTTTCGGCTCAGGTCATGATCCCAGAGTCCTGGGATCGAGTCCCATATCGGGCTCCCTGCTCCGTGGGAAGCCTGCTTCTCCCTCTACCACTCCCCCTGCTTGTGTTCCTGCTCTCACTATGTCTCTCTCTGTCAAATAAATAAATAAAATCTTAAAAAAAAAAGAAAAAAATCACATTCAACTAACAGATACAAGCGCTGTTAACACTGTTAATTTCTTTCAATTATTTAAAAAATTCTCTTACACATTCCATGTATCCTTAACGTATTTTTGTTCATAGCACCACCAGCTTAAATCAGGTCCTCATTTATTGCTACGCGCTTGGGCTGCTTGGACTGTTGCTTTAACCACATACGTAGACTCCCTGCCTCAGTTTCCAATGCCTCCAATCCATTGTACTCACAGTGCTTGCCCAGTTATCTAACTAAAATTGCCAGCTGAGTAGATTCTTCAAGGCTCAAAAGCTTTCTGTTCCCTTGTTCATAGAGGATCAACTCCAAACTCCCTAACCTGACATTGGTGTCCTTCATGCTTCAGTTCCCGTCAACTTTTTCAATCCTATTTCCCACCATTGTCCTACATCAAGATTTCCCAGCCACTGACATTTGGGGCCAGTTAATTCTTTGTTGTGGGACTGTCCCAAGCATTGCAGGATGTTTAGCAGCATCTCTAACCTCTACCCAGTAGATGGCAGTCAAACCCCTTGCCCCAAGTCAAATAACCAAAAATGTCTCCGACACTGCCAGATGTCCCCATGGGGCAAAATCATCCCTGCTGGAGAACCGCTGCCCTACACTTACCTTATGCAAACCAAATTGCTTGTTCTGTCCTTACCATTCAGCCTGTTCTCTTGCCCCGGCCTTTGCTGGATTGCCATCTTCTATCACTGCCAAAACCGTACCCATTTGTCGAGGCCTAGTGGAGAGCAAACTTCTTTTTTTTTTTTTTTTTACTTATTTGAGAGAGAGAGAGCATGAGAGAGCACAAGCAGGAGGAGCAGACTCCCCATTGAGCAGTGAGCCTGATGCGGGGCTTGATCCCAGGACCCTGGGATCATGACCTGAGCCAAAGGCAGCCGCTTAACTGACTGAGCCACCCAGGCGCCCCTGGAGAGCAAACTTCTGATGACTTCCCTCTCTCTGCCACTCAGTGGGACCCCTCCTTCCCCGGGACACCTGAGACAGCAGCATCAGAAGGGATGCAGGAATCAGATGGCAGGAATTTGGATGGGAGAGTGGGTGGGTGGCTTTGGACTGTTCTGGGCTAAGTTGTCTGCATTGAACGTGGGTTATTTTTGTAATTAGAAGAAAAACGCTACTTAAAAAGAGATGGCAGTTAGTTGAGGGGTTGACAGATGCAAAGTGGGGCTTTGTTTGGTTTGGATTAGTTCAGCAGGCGATCGGGGTTGTTGGGAGGCAGAGTGGAGAACAGAGCCATGATGCAGAACAAGGTCATGGGCAAGCGTTGAGTGGTTGAGTGACGAGGACTTAACCTTCAAGAAGGTGAAATAGTTCTCCACTGGTACAGAAAATGAGAAGACAAATTAGGTGAATATATAAAGGAACGTCTTCTGTGGATACAGAAAAATAAGATCCTGGGTTAGATGATAGCACTAGGGCACTTCCAACCCAGTCTGTGCTTTTATTAAGTGGATGGCTGGACGAGCTCAGCTGAGGGAGCGTATGTGACCTAGGAGTGACCCAATGTACTGTGTCCTTCAGCTTCCAGGAAAAAAGGACTTGTTCATTGAGGCAGATCTCATGAGCCCTTTGGATCGGATTGCCAATGTCTCCATCCTGAAGGTACCTGCCCCTTCTCCCAGTGGACTTGGGCTCCTCTTTGCTCACGAAGCAGTTTTTATCTTAATGAACAGTACAAATTACTAATGAGTGACTGCCCTTTTAGGGAAATTGCAGGCTAGCTGAATTGGGTGGACAAAGGGGGATGATTGTGTTGTTTGGATTGGTTTTGAATTGTTTGGTTTTGTTCTGTTGACAGTTTGAGGAAAGTTCAGCAGGATGGTTGTCAGGGCAGTTTGATTCCCAGAAGAAGCACAAAGAGGATCCTTACAGAAGTCCTCTTTGTGTCCTGCTTTGGGTCTCCAAGAACTTACGTGCATTGTCCTGTTGGGTTCTCTCTTTAGCAACATGAAGTCGACAAACTGTACAAAGTGGAGAACAAGCCAGCCCTCAGCTCCAATGAACAGTGAGTATCTGGGAGAGTCTGTCTGGGCTCCAGGCTGGAGGAGGTCCCCGCAGCTCTGCCTCCCGTCTGTCCTTGGCTGGATCTGGCGCCATGTTTGTGATGTGGTTCACCTCTCTGCACTTCTGCAAGTTCACGCCTAGGTTATGCTTGCCCTCTTACTTGGTCTCCCTTCTGCACTTTCTCCTTCCCCTGTCCTCTTCTCTCTCTAATCCAGTCCACCATCTCTAGCCAGATCGATTAATCTTTCAAAAATTTTTTCATTATGCTCTTCTCGGGAACCTTCAAGGCTTCCCTTACTTGCTGACTGAAGTCCAGATTGCTCATCACAGATTCCAAGGCTGCCTCCAGTGAGGCTCACCTTGCCTTTCCAGCCTGCTCTGTCACGTGTCCCCTCAAGCCTCTGCTTGACACACACTTTCTTTTTCTTTTTCTTTTTTTTACTTTTTATTTCTTTAAGTAATCTCTGCACCCGTTGTGGAGCTCCAACTCCTGACCCCGAGATCAAGAGTCACGTGCTCCACTGACCGAGCCTGCCGGGCACCCTGACTTGCACTTTCTCATGCTGCCCAACTATGCGCACATGCCTTTGCCCTCTGGCCACTCCGCCCACTCTGCCTGCCTCCTGCAGAAAACACCCAGCCTTCCGAGCCCAGCCCCACCTCCTCCATGAAGCCCTCTGTCACCATTCCGGTCCGGGGTGCTTTTCTCCTCCTCTGGATTTCCATGGTGTTTAGTGTTTGTCCTGGTCACTTGGCACATTGTCACAGACGGCCTGTGTCTGGCCTCCGTTTTTATCTTTTATATTTTTCGATCTTAAGTAATGTTCATGTTTCCTTAGAGGAAAAAATTCTCCTGGATACATGGAGAGTACCTCCAGGAACCCCCGTTTGAAAAACACAGTTTTGTATACTTTCTTGTATTGTTTTTAACACCTGATTATCAATATACTCCATACGTGTGTATCTGACTTTGCCCAATGGATTGTAAATTATGTGAGAGCAGGAGCTCCTGGGGCCGCCATGGGCCAGTAAGTACCTGCAGTGCCCGTGTACCTGTGGTGTCGAAGGGAGTCTTCTGTGCGTGGGATGTGGTCGGCCGAGAGAGCGGGCATTACTTTGGCTAGGATGAGAGCTAAAGGCCTGGCGAGAAGAGCAAATGTTGGAAGAGTTGACCTTGTTTCCATTTCTTCTAAGCTGCTATCACCAACTTCAGGATTTTTCTTCACTGAGGTTTTTTGTTTTGTTTTGTTTTGTTTTGTTTTTACTTTCCCTCCCACAGATTGTGCTTCTTGGTCCGACCCCGCATCAAGAACATGCGATACATTGCCAGTGAGTATGTCGTGGCGCCACACGTCACTAAGACCTAGGAAAGAGGGGCCGGGATGAAGGGCCTAGGCCATAAGGACCTTTTAATGAGAAAAGATGGTTCGAATGGGCCACACCACTCGGAGAGGATGTCTGCTTCCTTGCATCTAGTCTAACAGATGGCCCATGGCTTTCTGGGTTGCTTTCCTTCTGTCTGTAGGTCTTGTCAATGCTGACAAATTGGCTGGCCGAACTCGAAAATACAAAGTGATCTTCAGCCCTCAGAAGGTGAGTTTGGGTCCTGGTGGGAGCAGGAGAAGGTAGATCAGGACGGAAGGCTGGGAAGGGGCAGGGGGCCAATAGCTGTGTCTCCCCCAAAGCAAGTTATGTGTGACTGAACAAAATACCTGTCACTGTCTTGTCATTAACGTGGCCCTGATTGTTTAGCAGAGGGCCTGTTGTCAAACTGCCCCAGTTACAGACTGTGGAGTTGTGAGAGGTGGCCTCTATGTAGACTTCTTCTGAAGCATAACCTGCTGTGTGTCCCTTCTAACTCAGATTTCTGTATAGTAATATGCACTGTGTTCTGGGGTTTCAGTGATTTTGTCCCTTTATCCCTTTAACAATAAATACGGTAAGTCATTACTCCTCCATGCTCATCCAAGGCATGTGGGTGGCTGCCCCTGGGTTGTAGAACCATACCACTGTACTTTGGAAAGGCCCTTTCTTACACAAGAAAGGAGCCGAGAGACCATTTTACTCCACCCCAGCTTTGAGCCTCTGAGGGAAGTAAAGCCCAGGGTCACACAGTGAGGTAGCCTCGCCAGGCTAGGTCTCTTCCATCTGTTTTCGCTCAATAGTTGTAGTGTTTGGTGCTCACAGCATGTCCGCTCCTGGATTCCATCAGGCTCTGCTCTCACCCCCATGTCAGCAAGGTGCGTGGTCTTACGTACACGGCCTGCCCGAGGCCTAGGAAGCTGTACCAAGGAGTGCACACCGCATGGAGCGGTTGAAAGGATAGGGATTTATTCTTTTTCAGTCCTTCCCAAAAAACTCTGGAGAAAGTAGAAGCAGTAGCTCAGTCTGAGACTCTGAAGCCAGACTGGGTGTAAATCCTTGCTTTAGCACTTGTTACCTGTGTGATCTTGGATGGGTTACTTAACTGCTCTCTCGGTGTCTCAGTTTTCTCATCTATAAAATGGAGTTGACAGTAGTACTTACCTTTTATTTTTTTTAAACAAAACAGGGCTGAACATTTTTTTTAATTTTTAATTTTTTGTTTTAATTCCAATTAATTCCAACTAATATAACCTACCGTGTTATATTAGTTTCAGGTGCATGATGTCGGGATTCAACAGTTCTGTGCATTACTCAGTGCTCATCACGATAAGTGCAGTCTTGATCCCCTTCACCCATTCCTCCCATCCCCTCACTCACCTCCCCTCTGGTGACCATCAGTTTGTTCTCTCTCGTGAAGAGTCTGATTTTTGGTTTGCCTCTTTTTTTCTTTGTACGTTTGTTTTGTTTCTTAAATTTCACATATGAGTGAGATCATATGATATTTGTCTTTCTCTGACTTATTTCACTTAGCGTAATACTCACTAGCTCCATCCATGTTGTTGCAAATGGCAAGTACTTACCCCTTTTAATTTAACTGACTCAGTTTTTATTAGGAAATCTAGTGAAATTACAGGCTTATATTGTTTTCTCATCACATGAAAGGAATAAGAAGAAAGAGCTAATGATCTTCCTTTGAAGATCATTTGAAGATTCATAGAAAATCTTATGGCTATTTTTCCTGTTGAGAAATACAAGTATGTCAGGTATAACATCATTACCAGGGCAAGAAATTATTAAGATAACCGGTCGGACTTACAGGTTATTTTTAAATGTTATTAACGAGCTGTGGCAATAAATTCTAGCTTTTGGAGTCTTATAAAACCCCTTTTTTCAAATTATACTTCCAAGGAGAGATTTGTTTAAACAGGGAATAGAACAAGTTGGTAACAGTTTCAGATAATCCTACAAGCCTCCATGTTACACAGAAAAACAAAATTGATACTTCGATGAATTTTCTCCATCTCACATCATATCTAATTAGATTCTTTGACCTAATTTTATATTGCAGGACAGTCTCTCCCTCAGTAGCTGTAGGGAAGAGGGAATCTCTCTTTCTGAGACTCCTTTTGTTAATTATGAAGCTTGGCAGTTTTCGATCTGGGCTCTGGAATTCCATTAGTTAGCACTAAAAGTGGGCCTCCAGTTTCAGTTTCACTGATGGACCTGACTGAGGGACCGGGCGCCCAGCTGGCTCAGTCTGCAGAGCATGTGACTCTTGATCTCAGGGTTGTGAGTGCGAGCCCCACATTGGCCGTGGAGCCTACTTAAAAAAAAAGAAATGACTTAGGGATGAATAGGATTCTTCTGTGTTAAGTAAAATAAGGAATATGTAGCATGAATCTTCCACATCTCGTGGAATCCTCATGAGGACAACGAGAGGTAATCCTTATAAAACACTAAGGACCTGGCGCCTGGGTGGCTCAGCTGGTTAAGCGACTGCCTTCGGCTCAGGTCATGATCCCGGAGTCCCGGGATCGGGTCCCACATCGGGCTCCCTGCTCGGCGGGGAGTCTGCTTCTCCCTCTGACCCAACCCCCTCTCATGTGCTCTCTCTCTCTTTCATTCTCTCTCTCAAACAAACAAACAAACAAATAAATAAATAAAATCTTTAAAAAAAACACTAAGGACGATGCCTAGCACATGTGAAATATTTAATGCACATCAACTCTTACCATCATCATCATTATCAGACGGGAGTGCTCCTCCTTCCTTCCTCATTGCCTCCAAGTATTTCGCCTTCTTCCCATTTGCCTCAAAGGAGGAAGTGACCCTGGCCTCGTCCCCTCCCCGATCCGCCGCTTCATCTGTGTTCCTGGGCCCATGCCCGCGTTCCTTTTCTACTGTCTTACTTTGTCGGGTAGATTCTTTCTCTTTTGTCTTCAACCATGTCTATTTCCCCCTTTTTTTAAATTTATTTTTAATTTTTTAAATTTTTTTAAAGATTTTTATTTATTTATTTGTCAGAGAGAGAGAGCACAAGCGGGGGGAGGAGCAGGGGCAGAGGGAGAAGCCGGCTCCCCGCCGAGCAGGGAGCCCGATGCGGGGCTCGATCCCGGAACCCTGGGATCATGACCTGAGCCGAAGGCAGACGCTCAACCAATTGAGCCACCCGGGCGCCCCATGTCTACCCCTTCTTAGTAATTCTCCCTGCTTCATGTCTTCTCCTGTCAGGGGCTCTCCCTTCTGTTGTGTGGAGACTTGTGTCAACAGTTCTTTCCGCCACTGCTCCTGTGTCCTCACCCCCACCTTCGTCTTTAATTCGAGTCCCCCGCCAGGGCTCTGTTGTCAAACTCGGCGATGCCTGGTTCCCACTTGACCTACCTAATGTCCTTGCATTTGACACAGTTGCCCATTCCTCCTGAGACTCACCTTTGCTGCCTTTAGAGGTGCCGAGTCCCCCTTTCCCACCTCCATGTCATCTTTCCGTCTTCTCCTCCAGGCGTTGTCCTGTGCGCCCTTTTAATTGCGGTGTCCCCTACAATCCTGTCCTTAGCGGTCATGTCCCTCTGTGTTCTTTTCTCTTGGACAAACCACCCACTTTAAATGTCCTGTGCCAGGGACCCCAGGCTGGATCTCCAGACCTCTCTCAGTGACTCCACGCGTCCCCTGGACATGTCCTACCCCGACCCCCCCCCCCGCCACCGCTCCTTCCCTGCTGCCTGCCTCGCTTCCCCTGTTTCTGAGGTGCGCTTGTGCCCTCCCTCCCATGTCTGTCTGCGGGATGCACCCTTTGCGGATGCTTTGCTGATCCTTTGTGGAGCTTTCCAGTCTCGCAGGGAGAAAAGAGCATTGGACTTAATACCTAAATAAAGCGGATAAAGGGAAACAAAGTGCTGGGCTAGATGGTCCCAGTGGTCCTTCCTGTTGTCCTAAAGAGTCCACGCTCTCTTGTCGTTGTCACTGGGTTCAGTAGGTATTGTCCTCAGCAGTGACTGCGGAGGAACTCGAGAGATGCAAAGAACAGAGAAGAAGGTGGTCAGCAACCACTCCCTCTTCTTGTCTTTCAGTTTCATGCGTGTGAGATGGTGCTGGAGGAAGAGGGAGTCTATGGAGGTGAGAGGAGGCGGCAGTGAGTGGGGAGGGGAGAATATGCGGAAGAAGGGAAGGAAATAACGCTGGGACCCTCTTCTCTGCCTGTTGGCCTGGGGGGAGGGGAGGTTCCTGACCACGAGGAGCAGGACAGGGCCTTGATGGGAAGGCTGAAGGGGGTGCCAGGTGCTGCCATTCCTCCCTTTCCGAGACTCCCACAAGGAGAAAGTGTGCCTTCCCTCCCTCCATTCTGCATGCAGCGCTGACCTGAGCACCGTGCTCCCTGCTGGAGATCCCGCCCTGGTGCCAGAATCTTCGGCGGCCTTCTGCAGTTGGCCCTTTCCTGGCCCCTCAGCGTCACCATGTGCAGCTCCCTCCTTCTCCTGACTCTCCACCTTCCAGCCATGGGCACTTCCCATTTGCTTTTCCTGTGGCCTAGAATATTCTCCACCCTCAGCCTTTTTTTTTCATACCCAAATCTTACTCAAATTCTGAGCGTCAGTGTCACTTCTTTAGGGAAGTCTTTCCTATGCTCCTGTACTTCTCCTATGCCCCACGTAGTTGAGGTTCGATCCCTGCAATATTTGGGCTCCCAAACTGCTGTTCTTCTCTGGAGCACAACTGTAATGAGATGTGTCTGGTGTGTTTCTCACTGGATTGGGATTCTCTCGCAGAAAATGGGGAGCATGTCTGTTCCATTTCTGCACCCCCAGTGCCCAGCCTAGTGCCCGCACAGACGTGGCTTTCTGTCAGTGTTTGTCGACCAGCGAATGAGTGTTTCCTCGGCACTTCCAGTCGGCACTCGAATGAAAACACGCCCCTCTCACGTTGTATGACAGGCTGTGGTGTGCATTTCTCTTGTTATCCGACCACGAACTCCTTTAAGGCACAGACTGTCACTCATCTTTGAGTGTCCCGTGCTTAGTGTAGGGCTGGGCATGTGGCAGGCGCTCATTTATTTCTGCATCACCGTGGTGGACCTTCTCTCTCAATATGGAGCCCTGTGCCTTCTGCGGGGAGGCTGATGCTCTCTGTACCCGCAGACGTGAGCTGTGACGAATGGGCCTTTTCTTTGCTGCCTCTTGATGTGGATCTGTTGAGCATGGAGCTCCCAGAATTTTTCAGGGACTACTTCCTGGTAAGTGCAGGGTCCTTGGGTCTTGGCATCGACAGGTGGGGACACACACGGGGTCCTGTGGGCTAGAAACGTGGACGTAACCTTCCTGTAATTCCTATAATTTATTATGAGGAAGAGCGTTTTGCAGACTGAATGGCTGATGTCCACAGGACTTCCTTTGGGGCCAGAATGAGAGCGGTCGGACAGTCCCCACACATACCCGGCCTTCCTGCTCCCGGGCTGCTAGGGCTAGCCCCTTTCCAGATTGCTCTCTTGGGCTGAGCCATATCTCTGTGGCCCATATGGTTCCTGCAGGAAGGAGATCAGCGCTGGATCAACACTGCGGTACAGGCCTTGCACCTTCTGAGCACTCTCTACGGGCCCTTTCCTAACTGCTATGGAATTGGCAGATGCACCAAGGTGGGCACGAGCAGCTCTGTGGTCCCGATGGCCCCTCTTGTACCCGTTCTCTGCCCACCATGGAGTGCCCAGGGGCATCTGTGATAAGAGCCATGTTCTTCAGCTTGCTTTTATTGTTCTAGAAGAGTTCCTCAGAGAGGAGGAGGACTTGTGTGACTGACAGAAAAGCAAGAGCCAGGGCCTCTGGATAGCACTCCTGAGTCTTTTCTTCGGGGGCAGAGATAGTCCTGCATCAGCAGGGGGAAGGCTGGGAGGGGTGGGCACAGACGGGAGTGCAGTGGGTAGTGGTGTTAATAATTAGCTCCCCTCTTGGGGTCAAGGAGAGGTGTCACATGGAAAAGAGTTGGCTTCAGTAGGTGTGGGCTGCAGCAGGGACCTGGACGCGAGACTGAGAATATCTTGGTTCCTGGCAGATGTCATATGAATTGTGGAGAAAACTGGAGGAGGAGGAAGATGGCGAAACCAAGGGCCGAAGGCCGGAGATTGGACATATCTTCCTCCTGGACAGAGGTAAATGATGCTCAGCATTCCTGTCATCTCTGGACCCTCGAAGACATGGGGATCCGGCCAACGCGGTGGCCCAGTTAGGATCCTCAGGTCGGGGCTGTGAATGGCAGCGTTGATCAGGAGCCCGGCACTTGGGCCCCGTGGAGGCACGCGAGCTGACGCCGAGCCAACTGGGTAGCCGCGTAGGTCAGGGAGGACCCTCACGGCCGGGGATCTCGGTTTCAGACGTGGACTTCGTGACGGCCCTTTGCTCCCAGGTGGTTTACGAGGGTCTGGTGGACGACACCTTCCGCATCAAGTGTGGTAAGTGGCATCTTGGCGAGATGGACGGGTTCCTCAGCTCCCGGGGCCTCTCGCAGGGGGCAGGGCTTGTGGGAGAGCCTCAGACTCTGAACAGACTGCTGGCTTCCAGATAGTTTGGGGCACTTTGAGTGGCAGTTCAGGAAAGGGGAGGAGAGGGAAGGCCTCACTGGAGGTCCTCAGAGCTACTCCCTCTGCTCTCAAAGGGAGTGTCGACTTTGGCCCAGAAGTCACATCCTCTGACAGGAGCTTAAAGGTTCTACTCAATGCTGAGGACAAGGTGAGGGTACGGCTGCTGGTGGTGGATGGCCCGGGGGCCACTGTTGGCCCGAGGCTGTGGGCCCGGCTCTGGGAGGGGAGGCTGAGCCTGTGGGGGAGGGATCCCCCTCCAGGAGTGAGCGTACCCCGGAGCACAATATCTGGGTGTTTAACATACACTTGTGATACCAGCTCAGCTTTCTGTGTGCTTTTGCTAGAACAGCTGGGCACCGCTCTTGTGCTCCTGTCCCACTACTGAGGGAGGAGGGACTAGTTAGGGTTCTCTCTGGTCAGTTGTTGCTGCTTGTTGCCCTTGCAGGTGTTTAATGAGATTCGTAATGAGCACTTCTCCAACGTCTTCGGCTTTTTGAGCCAGAAGGCCCGGAACTTGCAAGCTCAGTATGACGTGAGGCTCCAAGCCCGGGCTCCTCTGTTTTGTTTCCCCTCTGTTGGCTTCCCTTTGGCTCCCTTCTGATATGATGACAGCCCCCCCGTCTTTTCTCTTGGAATCGGGGGGACCTGAGGGAGGGTGGTGGCTGCGCATGTCTGAGGGCAGGGAGCGGTTGACCTCATGGGGACTTCCCCCAGCGCCGGAGAGGCATGGACATCAAGCAGATGAAGAACTTCGTGTCCCAGGAGCTCAAAGGACTGAAACAGGAGCACCGCCTGCTGAGTGTCCGTAGGTTTCAGCTTGAGGGGAGGGCAAGGGGATGCTACAGAGGAGATCTGCCCCGGGGGAGATCTTTGTTCACCAGCAAATAATGATCTTGTTTGGTCTGAAATGGGAAGAAGTACGTCTGCATTTTGCCTTAAGAACTTTTTATTCTTGGGGCACCTGGGTGGCTCAGTCGGTTAAGCCTCTGCCTTCAGCTCAGGTCCTGATCCCAGGGTCCTGGGATCGAGTCCTGTGTGGGGTTCCCTGCTCAGCGGGCAGTCTGCTTCTCCCTTTCCCTCTCTCTCTGCCCCTCCCCCAACTTGTGTTTGCTCTCTCTCTCTCTTTCAAATAAGTGAATAAAATCTTTTTTTTTTTAAGATTTTATTTATTTATTTATTTGAGAGAGAGAGTGAGAGAGAGAAAGAGCACAAGAGGGGGGAGCGGGAGAGGGAGAAGCAGACTCCCCGCCGAGCAGGGAGCCCGACGCGGGACTCGATCCCGGGACTCCAGGATCATGACCTGAGCCGAAGGCAGTCGCTTAACCGACTGAGCCACCCAGGCGCCCAATAAGTGAATAAAATCTTAAAAAAAAAAAGTTTTTATTCTTCTGGACAATAAAGGCATATCCTACTAGAACCGGGAATATGTCAGCTTGCTTTTTGTCCTGTCTGCAGATATCGGGGCCTGTGAATCCATCATGAAGAAGAAGACCAAGCAGGACTTCCAGGAGCTCATCAAGACTGAGCATGGTAGCCGTGGGGGCCGTGCTTGGTTCCCTCCTGTGCTTCCCTTGCTCCCAGCAAAGATGCTCTCTGGCTCCTTCCAGCTGATGCTGGCTGGGTGGAATGCTGGTTCCTGCTAGAAGTCCCGGGGGGCCCTTAGCCCCCCACCCCCAAGCATGGAGAAAGATGGGGAGACAGACACCTGTTGGCATAGATGGCCAGAGCTGAGCTGCTCCCCACCGTAACGGCTCTCCTCTTGCTTCCTCACAGCACTGCTGGAGGGCTTCAACATCCGGGAGAGCACCAGCTACATCGAAGAACACATAGACCGGCAGGTGAGCAGGTGGCCGGGGCTGTTGGGAGCCATGTGTCACGGCGGGCGTGGCCTCCAGCGGAAGGAAGAGGAAAGAGCGTGTGTCGTGGAACTTGAATTCCCTAGGACTCTCTTCCCACGCAGGTGTCGCCTATAGAAAGCCTCCGCCTCATGTGCCTTTTGTCCCTCACTGAGAATGGTGAGCCCCTGGAACCAAAGACACCAGACTGAAAAACTGTACCTTAGGCATAGAAGAAATCATTTTGAATGACAGAATAGCCTAGCCGACAGAACGTTTCCCAGTAATTCCGTGGATTCTTTCCCCTGTAAGCTAAAGCAGTCTTTGTTCTGCATGAGACATCCCAAGGGCCTGGGGTCACTTAGTGTCCCGACCCTGAGTGGGACCACACTCAGCCCCCAGCCCCCCCCCCCCCCCCGGAACAAGCTCTGTCACATCTTAGGACCACAAGGGCACAGCGCAGAGTGGCATTTCTCTCTCTATTCCATCTGGCCGCCTACCTTCCACGAGCTTTCATAATAAAGAGTCCAGGAAAAGGGCACAGCCAAACGATTTCATAAACATTCCCAAGAGCTCAGATTCTGCGACCTCCTGTGGTACAACTTTTAACTTGGTTATGCAACCCTTTCATCTGTTTTTTTTTTTATTTTAGTTGGAAGTAGAGGTGACACACGATGGGACATTAGTTGCAGGTGTACGGACAGGGATGGGACAAGTGTGTGCGTTGTCCCAGGCTCCCCGCGAATGCAGCGAGTACAGAACCATCGGCCCTACTCCCTGTACCCGTTCGTCCCCGTGACTTGCTCACCCCGTGACTTGCAAGCGCATTCTTTGTACCTCGCTGGAGGAAAGCGCCTCAGACCGCACTTTTCGACCTCCTCTGAACACTTGTCCCGTTCCTCGGTAGCCCGTAAAGCAGTACTCAGGGGCACTGGCCCCAAGCCAGGAAGGAACGTGCCCAAGTCCCTTTGCCTCCCTCCTACCGCCTCCCTCCGCCATCCCTGCCGATAAGCAAGCTGAAATTTAGGAGTCAGTTTAGAATCAGCTGGCTGGATGCAAGGTTAACATTTACTGATTCCTTCCTCCTGATAAAGGTTGTTTGGGGAGCAAGAGGGTGGGTGGGTGGGTTGGTATGGCTGTCGATTTCAGGACACCTCAGCTGGTGTTCACGTGAACCTGTCTTACCTTCCTGACCCTCAGGTTTGATTCCCAAGGATTACCGATCTCTGAAAACACAGTATCTGCAGGTAAGGCCGTGACAATGCACTCTGGAGGGACCTGGGTGGAGGGAGGTCATTGGCACTTCTGAAAGAGGCAGAAGAAATGGCCTCCTTCCTGTCTGCATCCCCATTTTGCTCCCAATCTGGCCTCCCTCTTAGGGCATCTCAGGACAGTCAGCCTCTCAGCACGCAGAGACCCTCCCCCTGCCCGGCTCCCCTATTGCCTGCTCTCTTGGCGGGCGGCTGGTGCTGAGAGTGCTGGGGCCATTGAGCTGTCGGACCAGGTGGTGAGTCCTCACCCCTGGGGCTCTCCCTCACTTTAGCATCTTGTGAGGGGTTGATACGGCCTTCCTTCCAGGTCTTTCTCTAGTCTTACCTCATCTCTGAAGCCCTCCCCAGCACCTCCCATCAATGGCTTTCTCTCTTCTCTCATAATTTCATGCTTTTCTTTTTTTTCCTCCTTCGTTTGGTGTTTGGTTATTTCTTTAGGGCACAGAATGCGTAGCCCTTCTGTCCCCCCCCCCCCGTATCACCTGACAGTGTTAGACCTTGGTGTGGCGGATGCTCAGTCAATGACTGAATTGCATTTCCTTCAGAGCTACGGCCCTGAGCACTTGCTGACCTTCTCCAATCTGCGGCGAGCGGGGCTCCTCACGGAGCAGGCCCCGGGGGACACCCTCACAGCTGTGGAGAGTAAAGTGAGCAAGCTGGTGACAGACAAGGCTGCAGGTGAGCAGGGAGCGCAGGCCTTCCCTGGCCAGAGTCCTCTCTCCTCGCAGCAGCCAGAGCTCCCTGGGAGGGAGGGAACGAGCTGGGGAAGGAGGATGTGATCCTTCACTCTTCCTGGCATTACTACTGCGTCTGCTAGCAGGGGCACGTTCCCTTTACTGAACACTTACCATGTGCTAAGACCTGTAGATACCAGTTTCTCACTTAATCCTCACAAACGTAAGCTTATAACCTCCATTTTCTAGAGAAGGAAACAGGCTGAGTGAGGTTAAGTGACTTGTTTAAGGTCCCTCAGTGAGTAAGTCAGATTTGAGCCCAGGTCTGTTGACTCTGAGGCCCACACACTTCACCAGTGAGCTCGGGTCACTCTGTAGATTGCACTGAGTGGATGGCCGGTACCCTGTAGGAAGATTGTGGTGGGGCGAAGGGTGGCAAGTGTCTTGATCAGTTCCAGGGAATCTCAGGGGATCTCAAGGAGGGCCTTGAGCCAGGAGCGGTCCTGCTACTTGCAAGGTTCTGCTATTTGTCATTTCCTGAGTGGTATCACCTGGGGCAGGGTCACAATTCCGTCAATCTTCGATGAGATCCAGCACAGATTTCCTTCCCAGGAAAGATTACTGATGCCTTCAGTTCTCTGGCCAAGAGGAGCAATTTCCGTGCCATCAGCAAGAAGCTGAATTTGGTACGTAGATTCAGGGTGGATGGGGAAGCCATGGGTCCAGTCCTTTGCAGAGTACTTTGAATCCCCAACATCTCTTTGTTGTTTTGTTTTTATAAAGATCCTTTCATTTGGTAGCATCATAGCATGAGCTTAATTTAATAATGAGACAACACACAAAAGATTCATCCACTTAATAAACCTGTAACAAGCACCCACCAAGGCCAGAGGATAGGCTGAGTGCCACATCAGTGACAGACATGTCCCCTGTCACCAGGGGATCGGCAGCGGGGCATCTTTAATTTCCAGCCCTTCATAGGGAGCACAGGGGAACTCGTTCAGGAGAATCAGTGGGTACTGAGCGAAAGCTTCAATCTTTGGTTATGGTTTTTTGTTTTTTGGTTTTTTTTCAGGGCTTTTGCCGGTTTTCCCTTTAGCTGAAATAAGACCTGTTTGGGGGGATGTACTTTTCTCTGACCGGGTAAAAGGCTGGGGAGGTGAGTTGTCACGTGCCTCATGTAGTCCCCTTTGCCCTTTAGATCCCACGTGTGGATGGCGAGTATGATCTGAAAGTGCCACGGGACATGGCGTATGTCTTCAGTGGCGCTTACGTGCCCCTGAGCTGCCGACTCATCGAGCAGGTGAGAATAAGTGACCCGCTGCCGTTCCTGTTTCACTCTCTGCTTTCTCTTGGTCCCTGGCCTATTCCAACTTTCAGCCACCCCCGTAACTAACAAGAGACGTGACAGTCTGGCTGCTGCGACCTCCCCTTCCTCAGCCGGATAGGGTCTCAGACTTGAACCCCGGGCCTCCCAGGTGCTGGAACGACGAAGCTGGCAGGGTCTGGACGAAGTGGTGCGGCTACTCAACTGCAGTGAGTTGGCCTTCACAGGTGCGTGGCTGGCCCTGTGGTCAGGGTGGGGCGGGAGCGGGGCTGGGGGCGCCACGGGAGATCGGAGTCTGGCCTGATCTCCGCAGACATGACCAAGGAGGACAAGGCTTCCAGCGAGTCGTTGCGCCTCATCCTGGTGGTGTTCTTGGGTGGTTGCACGTTCTCGGAAATCTCAGCCCTCCGGTTCCTGGGCAGAGAGAAAGGTAAGAGAGAACAGAAAGAGGGACCTGGGGGACACAGGGCGGTGCTCAGAAGGCTTCCTGGCGGGCCTCTGGGCACCCCTTGCTGTAGTCCGGCTGCGGGTTCAAGTGCAGGGAGCCCAGTTCCACCACGCGCAGCAAGTCGTCGTGCCCAGGAGGGTGGCACTGACACGTCTGTGTCTGTAACCTGCTGCTCTGGTCCAGTCAGGGCTGTGGAACTGGAGGGCTGGCCGGGGCTCGTCGTGGGGGCCTCTGATCTGCTCTTAGTCACGTGTGCGGGTGCTTTTGACTCCATAGGGTACAGGTTCATTTTTCTAACAACGGCGGTCACGAACAGCGCTCGCCTTATGGAAGCCATGAGTGAGGTAAAAGCCTGACGTTCTCTCTGCTGGTGTTGACGTCTTCCCTGAACACGTTTCCCTACGGGATGCAGGAATTTGGTCCCAGCTGCTAACCAAGTGTCTACCAACTACCCTACTAAGAGCCGGGGAGCTCAGAACTGACTCGGGATTTAGAGAAATTATCTGAGGAGAGCGCTCACTTCCGGCCCCCAGGATATGTCTCCATTTTGTGTATGAAGTACAGCTTGTGCTGAAAAGATACAAGGAGGAAGAGATATCGTTTACTAAGTCCTGTTTGAGTATCATTGTAAATAAAGCCTCTACTCTCCAATGTCATGTTTAGTTCTCAACATGCACTTCTGTCTTCTTAGCGAAGCACAGGGGGGCTTCATGGGTTCTGTGGTCTGGACTCTGCAGTAGCTCTGGGCCTGGTCTGCTTCTCTCCTGAAACTTGCCCTATACCAGAGTTTCCTCAACTGTAAAATGAGGGGGATCGATCAGATAGATGATCAGTAAGCACCCTTCCAGTTCTAAAATTCTGCGGTTCATTATACTTTATTTTTGTAAGTAAACCTTTGCCCAATGTGGGGCTCGAACTCATGACCCTGACGTCAAGCGTCATACGCTCTACCAACTGAGGCAGCCAGGTAGAGCTTATATTTTAGAAAAGATGAGTTTGTTACTGTTTTAACTTCAGGAGGCACTTCAGTATTAAGCATTTGTCTCTTATTGCAGAATGAAGGATTGTGTCCCATTAGAGCAGGCTCAGGCATCAGCAAACAGTGCTTCTAAAAAGGTCACCAGTGCCCCCCCTCAACTGCTGATTTTAGTGGCCTTTCTCTCCCTTGACCTTTTAAAAATTGTGAACTGTAACCACATCTATCAGTCTCTTTTTGGTCCTCCTCTAACTTGACCCCCCTGATAACCACTTTTCCTTTCTTATGTTCAGCTTCCGTAACACTCTTGTCCTCCTGTGGTCTCCTGGGTTGTGCTTCTGTCTCCTTGGATTACTTGTCTCTGCCTATCCCCTCTCTGTCCAGATGTCAAGCTTTCATCTTCCAGATGTCAAGCTTTCATCTTCCAGCTGAGCTTCACACTAGTATTTCCAACTTGGTCGTTCCACAAGCCCTTCAAACTCAGAGTGTCTAAAAAACTCTCAAACTGAGTCTCTTGTCCTCACTTTGAATCCCCCAATCTGCTCCTCTTCTTGTATTCCTGTAATTGACATCATCATCTACCCAAGTTTTGTTCATCTACCCAAGAAATTCTAACCTTGACCTCAGATGTTTTATTTTATGTGTGTTGCCTTTTTTTTTTTAAAGATTTATTTATTTGAGAATGAGAGAGAGAGAGCATGAGAGGCGGGGGGGGTCAGAGGGAGAAGCTGAGGGAGGGTCAGAGGGAGAAGCTGAGCAGGGAGCCCGATGCGGGACTTGATCCTGGGACTCCAGGATCATGACCTGAGCCGAAGGCAGTTGCTTAACCGACTGAGCCACCCAGAACTTCTTAACCGACTGATGTACCCTCAGATGTTTTCTTTTATCCCCCACATTCAGCTGGTCCCACTACCCATTATTTCTAAATGCTTCTGGCTCATCCTGTCCTCACCATCCCCATGTCAGAGATCCTTAATATTTTTTGCCTGGGCTTTTGCAAGACTGTCCCTCCCAGTCCCTCGGCTTCCTATCTGCCACTTACTAAAAGAAAGATCCAAATCTGTGTTGTTGGATCATCAAAACTATTCTTTCCATAGAGGAGTGCTGTGTCAGTGCATATTCCAAGGAAAATGCTTACTTGAGGTATCCAGCTAGAATTTTTACTATTTTTATGTCAAGCTATTGTGTAAGATCAAAGACACTGCTGAGAGGGCTGTTAGTCTGTATAAAGAATATGTGGCAGTCAGACGACGATCCTGTGACCAAGGAAATAGACCACGGCAGCGCACTTGCATTCTAGAACAATGCTGTCCAATCCTGTAACAGGGTCCTGCTCAAACACACATCACAGTGTTTTACATGCTGAGTACATGCTCTGAGTGGATATCTTCCAATGGTTCTGTGACTTCGTTGGCTTCACAACTACAGTGCGAAGACATGATAGCAAAATTATCTTATCTCTGGGTACTTAGGACGCTGGCCCTGGGAACATGCTTGAAGATGGCAAGTTTTTGAAGCTTTCTGAATAACTTTCAAGTTAATCAACAAAGTGCAAGTAAATTTCAAAAGTGGTGTCTACGGCTCACTCCCATCAGCCATCGGAATGTTTGGTGTGCTGCTGACGAGTTAAAGGATGTTGAAAGCTCCAGTTAAGGGGTGCCTGGGTGGCTCAGTCATTAAGCGTCTGCCTTCGGCTCAGGTCATGATCCCAGAGTCCTGGGATCGAGCCCCACATTGGGCTCCCTGCTCGGCAGGAAGCCTGCTTCTCCCTCTCCCACTCCCCCTGCTTGTGTTCCCTCTCTCGCTGTCTCTCTCTCTGTCAAATAAAGAAAAAAGGTTTAAAAGAAAAAAAAAGCTCCAGTTAAGTCCTTCCGAAAGAGAGAAACATGGTCCTGCAGGTGAAGCAAACAAGCATCCTTTACTTTTCCTTCATGGAAAAGGCAAATGAAAAGGAGTCACAGAAGTCATAGATGGCCAATACACTGAGGGAAAATGTGCAATTTCAGCTATAATCCAGCAAGTGCAAATCAAACAAGGGAATGACACTTTCTGCCTGTGAAACTAGCAGAGATTTAAAAGGACAGTAATACTCAGAGCTCTTGAGGGTGAGAGGCTTCCATAGTGGGAAGGGCAAATTAATTCAATCCTGGAAGGAGAGTGTTCAGTAGCTACTCTTCTAGGAATCAAATGTAAGAAAATAATGCAAGATGCGATTTATGTTTGAAGACATTTATTTGTAAGAATTACAGTCTAAATATCCATTGATGGGGGGCGCCTGAGTGGCTCAGTCGTTAAGCGTCTGCCTTCGGCTCAGGTCATGATCCCAGTGTTCCTGGGATCGAGCCCTGCATCGGGCTCCCTGCTCCGCAAGAAGCCTGCTTCTCCCTCTCCCACTCCTTCTGCTTGTGTTCCCCCTTTCACTTTGTCTCTCTCTGTCAAATAAATAAATAAAATCTTTAAAAAAAAAATAAAAAAAATAAAAAAATAATAAATAAATAAATATCCATTGATGGGGTGCCTGGATGGCTCAGTCGGTTAAGAGTCTGCTTTCGGCTCAGGTCATGATCCCAAGGTCCTGGGATCGAGTTCTGCATCAGGCTGCTTGCTCAGCCTCTGCCTCCGGCTTGTGCTCTCTCTCACTCACTCTCTTTCTCTCAAAATAAATAAAATCTTTTTTTTTTTTTAAAGATTTTCTTTATTTATTTGACACAGAGAGAGAGCACAAGTAGGCAGACAGGCAGGCAGGCTGAGGGAGAGGGAGAAGCAGGCTCCCGATGATGCGGGTGCTCGATTCCAGGCCGCTGGGATCATGACCTGAGCCGAAAGCAGACCCTTAACTGACTGAGCCACCCAGGCGCCCCCAAATAAATAAAATCTTAAAAAAAAAAAATACACACGGATAGCAAAACAATTGAATTACGAAGTACCTCCAGCCACAACATCATGCAACTGAATCACTGGAAAACAAAGCTATATGTAAGCATTTAGGGATGTAGCATATATGCAGCGAAAAAAGGATACAAAAGTGCTTTGATGTCGATTTTGAGTTTTAAAGTTTTCGTTTAACTATATAAACCCCTGTAATTTGAAAGAACCATGCCCAGGTGCTCTCCATTTGTGTGCCAATCATGTGACCTGGGGAAGTCCCTCAAGCAGTTCAGAGCCGGTTCTCTCCTGCGTAAAATGCCGATAATGCCGAACGGGGCTGTCCTGGAGATTAAATGGGATCGCTGTCTAGAAAGGTGCCGGGCCCGTGAGCAGGGACGCAGCGTTCCTTCCCTTGCCCTCGAGGGCACGACTTCCCGCACGTGGGGAAGGCTGCCACCAGAGATCAGCTCCAGGCTCGCCATCTGCCTGCGCGGGGGAAACGAGTTAAAGCGTCAGGCTCTCCTGCTGAGCCCGCTCCCGCCCAGTCCGCGGGCTGCGGTTCTCGCCCCTTCCCGGCGGCCTCCGGGCGGCGGCCAGGACTTCGAATCCAAACAGTGCCGGGACGGGGTGTGGCCCGCACGCCGCAGCTGGCGCGGGGCGGGGCGGGGCGGCGCGGGGCGGCGCGAGGCGGCCCTCCAGGCTCCGGCGAGACCAGGCGCCGGCGCAGACAGCGACCCCACCGCCAGTCCGAGAGCGAGCGTTTCCCACGCCCAGCGCGCGGGCCCTCACCCCTCACCCCGGCGCGCCGGGACCCAGTGCGCGCTCGCGGCTCGCCGCCAGGGGGCGGGGCTTGGCGAGGAGCGACGGGTCAGGGCGCCAATCGCGGGGCTGCTCCGCCTTCGGGCTCGGTTTGAAATTCCGCGGTGGCCTAACGGCTCCCGGAGCCGCGGCTTGAAGCAAGACAGCCGGTGCTTGTGGGAGGTTGCTGCGCCCAGCCCCGCGTGGAGGAGGTCTGGGGCCTCGACGGCCGGCTGCTTGGAGCGTCCGCCATGAGGAGAAGGTGCGGGCCGCGGGAGAGTCGAGGGGACGCGGGAGGGAGCGACCCCCGTCCCGGGTGCGGGGCCCCCGAGGCGGCCCGGGGCGCGGGTGGTACGTCAGCCCGCGCCGAGTGAGGCCCGGGCGCCGCCGGCAGGTTTGGGGAGCGCTGAGCTGGCGCCCGGGCCGAGCGCCCGGTGCGGCGGAGGCAAGGCCTGCCGCGCACCGGCCCCGGCGGCCGCGGGCTCCCGAGGCTCCCGAGGCCCGGACGCGCCGCGGTGTCCGCGAGCCCCGCCCGCCTCTCAGGTGCTGCCTCTTGGCACCTGCGGCCTGTTCTAAGTCCTGCGTCTGTTGTGGTCCGGCTTCTCGCTTCCGTTTAAATAAGGCGGTCAACTGTTGCGTTTATCCGGGTCTTCCGCGGGGTCGGGCTGCAGTGCTAACGTTCTACCTGACTCGGACAGATAGCCGGCTTTCCCTGCAAGTTCAGGAGCTCCAGTAAGGAATTCCTCTCCGGTGGTTTCCACGACTCCCCCGGCCGTGCTGGGGAAGGGGCGGCCGGCTTGAAGTAGGGGCCAGACTCGCCCCACCGAATGTCAGTTGTCTCTTAGCCCCCTCGTCCCCTCGATTTTCCCTCCATAGCACATACTGCCGTTTAGTGGAAGGTTTGCTTATTTATCACCTTTCTTTTGCTCTCAGAAGGTCAATTCCAAAAGGGCAGCGATGTCAGTTTTGTTCTAAAATAAGGATAATACCAGGGCGTAGGGCTCTTGTGTTAAAATGTCTTGTGATAAAAACGTTAACCCTACTTTCTGAAAGGGGTGGGTGAGGCACTGTGATGATTCATTATTAGTTTGTAGTTATTGGTCAGATTGATTGCTCTATGGCTGTAGAAAGTTCTTCCTTCCATAAGTACTAATTCCCGTCGTTCTTTTTCAAGTGCTTGCCTTCCGGAGAATGGGAATTGAGTACAAATTATGGTACCATTGGAAAAAACAGCCAGGGTTTTAAAAATACAATAAAGCTGTTATTTTTTAAAAATCTGGCACATAATCTGCAGTGTTTTTTGGTTTGTGACTTAATTGAAAAAGTTAGCTATGTTTACTAATTTAGCCAAATTGCTTTTACAGAATTAAATGACATGAGATTTGTAGCTCTCAGAGCCAGTTAAAACCAAAACAAATGTCTGTACAGCAAATGGACAGCTAGCCTCCAGCAGATAAATGGGCCACTAACTAAAAGCAGTATGCACACTGTTGTTATAACGTAAAAGTTAACCATCCCTTGGATTCCATTACTTGAACAAATCTTATTGGGTCTGTTGCAAAATGGGTGTTTGGAATTACAAATCTTCTAGTTAGAGACCCTTCTCACTCCAGTACTGTTTTCAAAGAATTAAAAAATGTTCCACCCTTCACAACATTCATACTAAATCTTTTTTTTTAAATTTTTTTTTTTTTAGATTTTATTTATTTGAGAGAGACAGAGATAGTGAGATAGAGAGCACAAGTGGGGAGGAGAGGGAGAAGCAGGCTCCCCACAGAGCAGGGAGCCCGATGCAGGACTCGATCCCAGGACCCTGGGTTCATGACCTGAGCGGAAGGCAGACGCTTAACCGACTGAGCCACCCAGGCGCCCCATACTAATTCTTTTTTTTTTTTTTTTTAAGATTTTATTTATTTATTTGACAGAGAGAGACACAGCGAGAGAGGGAACACAAGCAGGGGGAGTGGGAGAGGGAGAAGCAGGCTTCCCGCGGAGCGGAGAGCCCGACGCGGGGCTCGATCCCAGGACCCCGGGATCATGACCTGAGCCGAAGGCAGACGCTTAACGACTGAGCCACCCAGGCGCCCCGCCCCATACTAATTCTTATATCACCCTGACACCTCTTTCTTTCATTCCTAAGATTAGGCTTAACTTTGAAAAGACAGCCACAGTCTCACTCCTCCCCCAGCTCTGCTGCCACGGCCCTGGTCCAGGTCACTCTCGTTATCTCTTGCTGTGTTCTACTGGCCTTTTTTTTTTTTTTTTTAAGATTTTATTTATTTGCGAGAGAGAGAATGAGATAGAGCATGAGAGGGAGGAGGGTCAGAGGGAGAAGCAGACTCCCTGCCGAGCAGGGAGCCCGATGTGGGACTCGATCCCGGGACTCCAGGATCATGACCTGAGCCGAAGGCAGTCACTTAACCAACTGAGCCACCCAGGCGCCCTTCTACTGGCCTTTTAACTGGTCTCCCTGCATCTGCCTTGGCCTCCTGAAGCTTATTGTCACCACAGGAGCCAAAATCCTCCAATGATTTCATATTTTAGAGTAAAAGCCTCTCTGCCTTTTTACAAAGGCCTCTGGAGTCCTATTGTACTCTACTCCAGTCATACCAAAGTCCTTGCGCTTTCTTGAACCTACCAGGCTCTATCCTACCTCAGACGTTGGCATTTGCTGTTCCCTCTACCTAGATCTCTCTTCCCCAACATGTCCCATGGCTTGATTCCTTACCTCCTTTAGGTCTTTGCTCAAAGGTCCCCTCAGGGAGGACTTTCCACCATTTAATGTAAGATTTGCTTATTGATCACTTTTCTTTTACTATTAGAATGTAAACTCCAAAAGGGCAGGGATGTCAGTTTTGTTCAGTGCTGAATCCCCAACACTTAGAATGCACCTTGTATGTAATAAACATTCAAGTAGTATTTTTGAATGAATAACTCGATGTTTCAAAAAGTTGTATGATCGTAAGATGCCTCAGTGCATTCGCTGTGCATAATAATTCTCTTGGTGCAATTACATACTGCCTGTAAATAGATTTGGGTAATTTCCCTAAAAGTACAAATTTGAGTTTTTTATTCTTCTAACACATCACCAAAAAGCTGAGGATACTTAGAAAAATACTTCCCAAGGACACAAACGGTTGTAAAAAGGTCCAATTTTCCCAGTCTCTTGAAACTAAATCACTGGACTGGAAAAGATCTCAAATGAATGATTTCTTACCTTTCGTGTAGCATAGAGTTTGATGGGTTTTAGTATATTCACAGAGTTGTGCAATTATCACCACAGTCAGTTTTAGAACATTTTCATCATCCCTTCAAAAAGCCCATACCCATTAGAGGTCAGTCCCTTTTCCCACCTTCCTCCCTCCCCACACCCCAGCCCCACAGAACTACTAATCTACTTCTGTTTCTTATACATTTGCCTATTCTGGATATTTCATATAAATGGAATCCTAGGATACATTGTCATTTGTGACTGGCTTCTTTCCCTTGGTGTAATGTTTTCCAGGTTTATTGCTAGATAACATTCCATTGGATAGGTATATCACATTTACCTATTCATTAGTGGATGGCCATTTTGGGTTGTCTCTACTTTTTGGCTATTATAAATATGCTGCTATAAACATTTGTATATGAGTTTTGTGTGGACGTGTTTTCATTTCTCTTGGGTAAATACCTAAGGAATGGAATATCTGGGTTATATGGTAACTCTGTGTTCAACTGAGGAACTGCTAGACTGTTTTTCAAGGAGGCTGCACCATTTTTACATTCCCACCAGCAGTGTATGAGGGCTTTCGATTTCTCCACATCCTTGTCAACACTTACTACTGTTTTGTTTTCTTTTTTAACTTTTTTATTATAGCCATCTTGGTGCCTGTGAAGTGGTATCTCTCTGTGGTTTTGATTTGCATTTCACTAGTGGCTGTTGTTGCATTTCACTAGTGATGTTCAATGTGTTTTCACATGCTTATTGGCCATTATATATCTTCTTTGGAGAAGTGTCTATTCAGATTCTTTTCCCATGTGCTAGATTTTTATGCTTCAGAAAAGTGATCACTTTACCCTCTGAATGTGTTACAGAGCTAGGCAGCACTGCTTTTAAATCTGTCAATATGTGAGAGCTTATAAACTGAAGGTAGCTGGAAGTTAGAGGCATAATGAGCCTTTGGCAGGAACTCAAGGCCACTCATTTTACATTTATTGAACAATTGCTGTGCAGTAGGGTCTGGTAAAATGAAGATGGATAAGATCTGGTAGTCCTTGCCCTTGAGTCTATGGTCTACAGGGTGGATGGGGTTGGGGGGGAGGAGAAGTGACTGTGAGGAATCCACAGCTGTCCAAAGAATGTAATGGCAGGTGGAAGGTAATGTACAGAAGCATGACCGTATCAACACTGAGAGCTACACATGGCTGAGTGAGGGGCATGTCCAGGAAATGCTCAGAAAGTCAGTTGGCTGGAGTCTTAAGGAGTGAGCTGGTGAGAGAGATTAAGAGACAAACCTGAAGAGGGGTTTTAGAAATCCTTTCCTTTGAAAGTGGTTGAACTGTTTCCTGAGGGCAATGGGAAATAGTAGTTCAGTCGAGGCCTGATTGGATTTTGTTTTCAGGAGAACCTAGCTGCCCTAGCTGTGCCTGTTGGCTAGGGTGGGGTGGGCCAGACTGGAAGAGACTGTAGAGCACTCCCTAAAGTAGTGCCCCTCAGGGCACGCCCCAGGCTGGTCTGGTCTGGCTCAACGCCCGGCTTTTGCATTCAGATTGAATATTGACCACAGACGAGATCTTGTAGTGTTTTTTTTTTTTTTAAAGATTTTATTTATTTATTTGACAGACACAGCGAGAGAGGGAACACAAGCAGGGGGAGTGGGAGAGGGAGACGCAGGCTTCCCGCAGAGCAGAGAGCCCGATGCGGGGCTCGATCCCAGGACTCTGGGATCATGACCTGAGCCGGAGGCAGATGCTTAACGACTGAGCCACCCAGGTGCCCCGGATAGGCAACCTTTAAATTGGGATTTCTTGGCTAGAGAAATGTCTTAGATGTGAAAATATTCTTGGAGATCTAGGCTGGTGACTCATAGAACCACTGAATACTCGGAGGCACAAAGGGGGCCAATGAGAGCCTTGAGCCCCCTCGCTTGTGGATAGCACACGAAGAGCTTAAGTGACTTGTTCTAGGCCTCACTGCTGCCTGGTGGCAAAGCACATCCACCTTCCCTGGTGCCAGAGCAGTGTCTTTGTTAGCCATTTATATCTAAGAAAGGAGAGAAAATTTCTCTATTTTTGAATGTTATGTGAAGCAGACTAATGGTTATCATTTTTAAAGTTAAACTTTTTTTTTTAAGATAAAATACAAGGTGCCCAGTTAAATTTGTATCAGATAAACAATTTTTTAAAATAAACTTTTTGTAACTGAAGACTAACATACTGAAATGTGCATAAATCCAAGTCCCAACTCAATTTTCACAAAGTCAGCACACACCTATGTAACCAGTGCCCCTTGTATCCCTGCCCAGTCACCACCTCCCAGGACAATGGTGACCACCGTTCTGACTGCTGAAAGCATACCTTGGTTTTGCCTGTGTTTGAATTTTATATAAATGGAATCACATAATGATATATGCTTGCTTGTCTCACTTGTTTCACTTAAACTGTTTTTCCTTTTCTTCCCCAACATTTTTTTTGTTTTTCCCACATTAGTTTTGTTTTACCCCCCTCCTTTTTTTTTTTAAGATTTTATTTATTTATTTGAGAGAGAGAGTGCATGCATGAGTGGGGGGGAGGGGCAGAAGGAAAGAGAATCTCAAGCGGACTCCATGCTGAGCCAGGAGCCTGAGGCAGGGCTTGATCTCACAACCCTGAGGTCATGACCCTAGCTGAAATCAAGCGTCTGAGCCACCTAAGGGGCCTCTTACCTCCTTTTTTTTTTTTTTTAAGATTTGAGGTATAATTTACATACAGTAAAATTAACTCATTTTACATGTATAATTTGAATTTTGGTCACTGCATACAGTTAGGTAGTCACCATCACGATCTAGGACCATTCCATCACCATAAAAAAAAGTTTCCCTGTGCCTTTCTGTAGTTGATCTTCTGCTCTGATCCCAGGCTTTCTTTCACTGTAGTTTTTTTTTCTAGAATTTCATAAAATGAAATCCTATAGTATGTAGTCTTTTTGCATTGCTGTATTATTCCATGGTAGGAGTGTACTGTTTATTCTGTTGGTGGACATCTGGGTTGTTTCTACTCTTATGCTATTATGAGTAGTGCTGCCCTGACCCTCCTGTGCGTGTCTTTTTTTTTTTTTTTTTAAAGATTTTTATTTATTTATTTGACAGAGAGAGAGACAGCAAGAGCAGGAACACAAGCAGGGGGAGTGGGAGAGGGAGAAGCAGGCTTCCCGCCGAGCAAGGAGCCCGATGCGGGACTCGATCCCAGGACCCTGGGATCATGACCTGAGCTGAAGGCAGACGCTTAACGACTGAGCCACCCAGGCGCCCGTCCTGTGCGTGTCTTTACCACGTGCAGGTTCAGTTCTGTTGCACCCACCCGCATGTAAAAGTGGAACTGCGAGGTTTGGCTTCAGTAGATGCTGCCAGCAGGTTTCAAAGTGGTTGTACCAGTTTCCACTCCGGACAGGTAGTATATGAAAGTCCTGGTTTTTCTGTATCCTCACCAACACTTGATGTTTGTCGTTTGTAATTTTAGCCATTCTGTAAGTCAGTAGTTGTAACTTAAGAACAACAAAATTGTAATGAGTTGCCGGCTGTTTTATAGGAGCTTCTCACCAAGCAAGGTCTTGTGTTAGGTGGGAGTTTATTTTGTGTGGCTTATCTTTCCTTTTTAAGTAATCTCTACACCCAGGGTGGGGCTCGAACTCACAATCCTGAGATCAAGAGTCCTATCTTTTGCTTGACTAAGCCAGCCAGGCGCCCCTGTCTGTTTTTCTTTTATAATTCTGTATTGTACTGCCATAGGTAGAATTGTTGATGAAAGTCCTGATTCTGAGTATTATTGAGAGGATTGACTTTCCAGGGCACCTGGGCTGCTCAGTTGGTTGAGCATCCGACTCTTGATCTCAGCTCAGGTGTTGATCTTGGGGTCATGGGTTCAAGCCCCTCGTTGGGTTCCACGCTGGGTGTGGAGCCTACTTAAAAAAAAGAAGAAGAAGAAGATTGAATTTCCACAGTGTAAGATGATACCGAATTTTGCTTTGCCAGTGTTGTGTTTTTGAAAAGAGCAGTTAAAGCTGAATGCTTGTTTTCAATTCGTTTTAGCCTGAGGCCACTGAGAAAGGAGTCTATTTTCTGTAAATACTGCTTTTAGTCTGGGGGCAGTGGCTCATGTTCCTGGCTTCTCTTTTGCTTTTCAGTGAGGTGCTGGCAGAGGAGTCGATAGTATGTCTCCAGAAAGCTCTGAATCACCTTCGAGAAATCTGGGAATTAATTGGGATTCCAGAGGACCAGCGGTTACAAAGAACTGAGGTTGTAAAGAAGCATATCAAGGTGAGTGAGTCATACTGGTCTGTTTGCAGTGGGACAGCCGTACGGATACTGGTGTCCCATTGGAGATGGTCGGGGAAGTGACACTGGGGTGTCACAGGCTCTTCCTGGTTTTGTTTCTATTTAAGTCCTTTCTTAAGAATTTGTAATTATGAAGGTTTTGGTGTTGTTGGTTTGGAGTTTTTCTCCCATTGGCCCCAGACTTTTATGGGACTGTTTTCTCTCTTGTAGGACCTCCTGGATATGATGATTGCTGAAGAGGAAAGCCTGAAAGAAAGGCTCATCAAAAGCATTTCCATCTGTCAGAAAGAGCTGAATACCCTGTGCAGCGAATTACACGTCGAGCCATTTCAGGTACATGGTCGGGCCTTGGGGGCTCCTGCTTGGTCTGAGATTTAGGAAGGAACTCTGACTTGGGGCTGCAGATGGAAGATTTCCTTGTAGAATCTTGGCCATAAAAAGCGGGCAGAATTTGCCACCTAGTTAATTAGTTCCAGCAACTTTCACTTAGGTAAAGAGTTGCCCCGTTGAGAGGTGGAACAGCTAATAAGTTTTACAATCCTTTGAGCAAAAACAGCTTCCTCTTGCCATCATTTTGTGGGGCATATAACTTTTTTTTTTTTTTTAACTCTAAGGAAAAGCTAGGTATAGATGGTACTGTGCTATTCTTTCTCCGAAAGAAAATGAAAGTCACTATCTAGGAAGCAAAAGTGACTGGTGATACAAGGGAAAGTTACCAAAAGACCTGCCTTTGGGGGTTTTTTCATACCCAGTAGTTGTATACCACTGAACCAGCCAGAATGGCTACTTGAGGAGAAATGTCTCAAGAGCTGGAGTGTCTGGAGAGCATAGTCAAATTCAGAGCATGCAGGATTATCTGTGTACCAGGCTGAGAGGTTGCCGTTTGGTGGTCCAGCACAAGGCAGGGCTTGAATGAAGACACCAGCAAGGATGAAATGAACAACAGATAGGATAGAGGGTCCAAAATATGTCCCTGGGGAGGACCAGTAAAAATAGTGTTGGGATCATAAAAATGAAAACCAACGTGGAGCTTGGGAAGGTAATTCAATAGCTGTGAATGTAGGGCTAGCACTGGATGGCTGTAAGATTCTTGGGTCCCTCTCTCTGTTACAGCAAGAACTACCTGGGTATCTAGATGGAGTCAGCCTAGGAGGGAGTTTCTTCCTTTTCCTTTTCCTTTCCTTTCCTTCCTTCCTTTCAAAAGATTTTCTTTATTTATTTGAGAGAGAAAGCACAAGTGGGGGAGGGGGGACAGAGGGAGAGGGAGAAGAAGCAGACTCCCCGCTGAGCGGGGAGCCTGATTTAGGATTCGATCCCAGAGCCCTGGGATCATGATCTGAGCCGAAGGCAGACGCTCAACCAACTGAGCCATACCTGGCAGCCAAGAGCAATCAGATAGATCATGACATTAGTGGAATTTCCTGGAATCTACAGAAATGGCATATATATCATTGATTTTATTTTATTTTATTTATTTTTAAAAAATTTTATTATGTTATGTTAGTCACCGTACAGTGCATCATTAGCTTTTGATGTGGTGATCCACGATCCGTTGTTTTCATATAACACCCAGTGCTCCATGCAGTACGTGCCCTCCTTAATACTCATTACCGGGCTAACCCATCCCCCCACTCCCCTCCCCTCCAAAACCCTGTTTGTTTCTCAGGTCCATAGTCTCTCATGGTTCATCTCTCCCTCCAATTCCCTCCCCCATTTTTCCCTTCCTTCTTCTAATGTCCTCCATGCTATTCCTTATGTTCCACAAACAAGTGAAACCATATGATAATTGACTTTCTCTGCTTGACTTATTTCACTTAGCATAATCTCCTCCAGTCCCAGCCATGTTGATGTAAAAGTTGGGTATTCATCTTTTCTGATGGCTGAGTAATATTCCATTGTATATATGGACCACATCTTCTTTATCCATTCATCTGTTGAAGGGCATCTCGGCTCTTTCCACAGTTTGGCTATTGCGGACATCGCTGCTATGAACATTGGGGTGCATATGGCCCTTCTTTTTATATCATTGATTTTAGACAAATAGTTTCTTTAGTCTTTTTCTTTTAACTTTCAATGTGAAATTAGGTGAGAAGTTAGATATACAGTGATATATCTCCCTTAAATTATATGACAGTCTTTTATTAGTTCATGAACGTTGAATAAAATTGTGTAAATTTTTAAGTCCTATAACTGCCACTTTTTTTCCTCTTGTTAATCAGTTGGAGTAGAGCAAGGACTATTGATTTTTATTGGTTAGGTGATATTCTTAGGAGTATTAGGATGAGCATCATGTTTTGAACTAAATATACTATGCTATAGCTAACTCAAAGCAAGCTTTCCAACCACTTTTCACCTCTTGCAAAAGTGTCCTGGTACCTTTCCTTATTCGAGACCTTTCCTTAGGGAACTCTGTGCCATATTGTTTTGGCCATGAGTTGACTTATTTATAAGTTTACCTTAAAAGTCTGTCATCCAAGGGGTGCCTGGGTGGCTTAGTCAGTTAAGCGTCTGCCTTTGGCTCAGGTGATGATCCCAGAGTCCTGGGATTGAGTCCCATGTCAGGCTGCCCGCTCAGCGGGGAGTCTGCTTCTCCCTCTGCCCTTCACCTGGGCTCGCTCTCTCTCTTGCTCTCTCAAATAAATAAAATCTTAAAAACAACAAAAAAAAAGGCCTGTCATTCTAGCCCTCTTCCATTGTCCTTCTCTTCATTTGAAGAGATCCACTTGGAACTTTCTCACAATAGTACATTGTCTCCTGCAGGAAGAAGGAGAGACGACCATCTTGCAGCTAGAAAAGGATTTGCGCACCCAGGTAGAACTGATGCGAAAACAGAAAAAGGAACGAAAACAGGAACTGAAACTACTTCAAGAACAAGATCAAGAGCTGTGTGAAATTCTTTGCATGCCCCACTATGACATTGACAGCACCTCAGTTCCCAGCTTAGAAGAGCTGAGCCAATTTAGACAGCACGTGGCCACGATGAGGGAAACAAAGGTAAGCGCTTGCAGTCATACTTCCTAAAAGTCAGTTTTGACTTTCCTGTAGGTAGGTACTTGTAATCATTTTATTTTATAGGCATCTAGACGTGAGGAGTTTGTCAACATAAAGAGACAGATCATCCTGTGTATGGAGGAATTAGATCACACCCCAGACACAAGCTTTGAAAGAGATGTGGTGTGTGAAGATGAAGACGCCTTTTGTTTATCTCTGGAGAATATTGCAACACTACAAAAGTTGCTTCGGCAGGTAATGACTACTCACGTTATGGCCTGGGATCTCCATAGTGTCCAGAGATTTGAAAAAACTGACAGTTTTGTCCTTCTGTCTTAAATAAGCCAGTGTAAGTTAAAAGAATGAGGGAGGATAAAGATAGTAAATATTATATAACCTCGGGGGGTTTTTTGTCTTCTTTTCTTTTTAACAAAAAATGTATTTGTGGCTCTAAGAATGAAATTGAAATCTTGGATGAAATACTATTAGTCATGTGAATTAACTTAGTATTTAATTTTTTTTAATAATCTGAATCCTAATTCATGGGGCTTGAGATTCTACCATAATGGCAGCCATACAGTTTGTGTTCAGAAGTCATGAAAACACACTTCTTCACAATCTAGTAAAAGTGCTTCTCCTCTCTGTGGGTCCAGACATTTCTTTGCGGGAAGCCACAGGGCTGGCCTTCTTTGTGCTGCTGTCTTTGCCATAACCATTGGCTCTCCTTGCTACAGCTGGAAATGAGAAAATCACAAAATGAAGCAGTGTGTGAGGGTCTGCGAGCTCAGATCCGAGAGCTCTGGGACAGGTTGCAGATACCTGCAGAAGAGAGAGAAGCTGTGGCCACGGTTATGACTGGGTCAAAGGCCAAGGTCAGGAAAGCGGTAAGAAATCCAATGGGCACTGGGTCAGCAGTCTCTACGAGTGTCAAGTGTATTGTCTTCAACAGTGTCTGCCTCAAGCGAGCCTGTTTTTTGTTTTAAAGATTTATTTATTTGAGGGCGCCTGGGTGGCTCAGTCGGTTAAGCGACTGCCTTCGGCTCAGGTCATGATCCTGGAGTCCCGGGATTGAGTCCCGCATCGGGCTCCCTGCTCGGCGGGGAGTCTGCTTCTCCCTCTGACCCTCCTCCCTCTCGTGCTCTCTCTCTCTCATTCTCTCTCTCAAATAAATAAATAAAATCTTAAAAAAAAAAAAAAAGATTTATTTATTTGAGAGAGAGCGTGTGCGCAGAATGTGCAAGAACACGAGTGGGGTGGGTGGTGGAGGGAGAGAAGCAGACTCCCCACTGAGCAAGGAGCCTGATGCAGGGCTCTATCCCAGGATCCAGGGATCATGACCTGAGCCAAAGGCAAACACTTAACCAACTGAGCCACCCAGGCATCCCACGAACCTGTTTTTAAGGCAAGCATTAGACAAGGGTGGCTGTACCCTGCTCATCTTCTGTCCTTTGTGGACATTTCTTAGGTTTCTGGCTCCCATGATATCAGCATTATAAAAAGTGTTGACTGGGGCACCTGGGTGGTTCAGTGGGTTGGGTGTCCAGCTGTTGAGTTTGGCTCCGGTCATGATCTCAGGGTCGTGGGATCAAGCCCCACACCCAGCTTGGAGCCTGCTTAGGATTCTCTCCCTCTCTGCCATTCTGTGCGTGGGCATGCACACTCTCTCTCTTAAGAAAAAAAAGTGTTGATTTACCTCTGTGGCTTTGTGTTATCATTTTATTTAAACGCCGGGGGCTTTTGAACTTCTGTATTCCTATGTGAGAGTAAACGTATGGCAAGCACCTTTACCAAGTCTCTTTGTTACAGCTGCAATTGGAAGTGGATCGGTTGGAAGAACTGAAGATGCAAAACATGAAGAAAGTGATTGAGGCAATTCGAGTGGAGCTGGCTCAGTATTGGGACCAGTGTTTCTACAGCCAGGAGCAGAGACAGGCTTTTGCCCCCTACTATGCTGGTTCGTACACAAGCGGAGGTCTTCCTGAGGGCAGACATTCACCAGCACGTATTTCCTCTACCAAACAGATACAGCTGCCTTTTCAAGCCATGTAGCATAAATTGCCATTCCTGCATAATTAACATTTGCAAATGCCACTAGGAAATAAAGGGCCTCTTGATTCCTGAAATAGTAAATCACCGTAGCCTGTAGTTGTGAGGCTCAAGTCTGTTGGGTGCTTACTCCATGCCAGGTGCAGTGTTAGACCCGTAACACTATTATCTCACTTAATCCTCACCTCAAGAGATGAGGACATGAAGACATATAAATGTTCAGCAAATGCACTAAGAGGCACACAGCAGGTCAACAGCAGAGCCCATGTTTGAATCCATCCCCAAGAGCTCAACAGAATTCGAGTCTGACCTGAACAGAGTATAAAGATGAGATTGTACTAAGTTTTTATTTTTATTTTTTTTTTAAGATTTTATTTATTTGACAGAGAGACACAGCGAGAGAGGGAACACAAGCAGGGGGAGTGGGGGAGGGAGAAGCAGGCTCCCCACCAAGCAGGGAGCCCAGTGCGGGGCTCGATCCCAGGACCCTGGGATCATGACCTGAGCCGAAGGCAGACGCTTAATGACTGAGCCACCCAGGCGTCCCTGAGATTGTACTAAGTTTTTAGACATTTTCTGTGAGCAGGATGGAAAGGAAGACTGTGAAGGAAACCTAGAACAAGGCAAGAAGTGACACAGAACTTTTGAAAATCTTCATCATTGTAACCTACACCCTAGCCCCTTACTCCCTACTCTCCCCAGACTGATCATGTGACAGAGCTGGCTTTATCATCCACAATATATACTTAATCATGTGTCATTTTTACTATAAGGAAGAAAAACTGATTTCCATCTGGGGAGGATGAGGGATTAGTAAATTGGGATGCTAAACACTAGAGGAATTTTTTAAAACTTCTGGGCCTGTATCTTGCAGAGGACTACACGGAAAATCTGCTCCAGCTCCATGATGCTGAGATTGTGCGGTTAAGAAACTACTATGAGGTTCACAAAGAACTCTTTGAAGGTGTCCAGAAGTGGGAAGAAAGCTGGAGACTTTTCTTGGAGTTTGAGGTACCGCCCTAGCTTCTGTTTCCCTAGAGTACAATCAAGGCTTAAGGCCTGCCCTGCACAGAGTCAGAATCCACTCTCCTTTCTCTTTACCAGGTTTCTAACACCCTGTCTTCATCACTAAGTTTCTGAGTTACTGCTAACCCATCTGTGTTTGCAAAGCTCATAGGTGGGAGCATAGAACTAAATTAATGCCTTCAATAAGGTAGAATTCTTGCATAAAGAAGTCCAGAGGTACAGCATACAGGGCAGGTCCAGCTGTTCGACAGTCAGTGGTGTCCCAGGCTTCTCCAGCCCGGGGCTCCCCCACCACTAAGGGGTGGACATTATCCTCAGGTTCAGGGTAGCTGTAGAGCTCCCCCTGTTGCGCTTCATGCCCTGCCCCTCCAGCCCCTCTGAGGGCTCTTCCCAGCCCCTCTGCTTGCACACCACACTAGCTGCTGGTGAGGCTGAGGGAGCTTTTGCCACAGATAAATTCAGGTTCTCCGGACAAAGGAAGGAGAGGGCGGATGTGGGGCCAGGCAGTTATTATTTGCTACCATTCCAACTTCTGTCTTCTTAGAAAGTTGCCTGGGTATTAGGGCACATTTGTATAGTCTGAATTCCTCTTCTTCTGACAGACTTGGCACTCACAGCTTTCCTCAGAGCTTTTCTGAGCTCAGGGCTGGGAGGACTTGGTTGAGCCAGACGAGACATGCAGGGCACACGGAGACTCCTTCTCAGAGCTTGAAAGGGACCGTTAAAGAATCTGAGTTCAACTCCTTCAAGGTTATAGGAGGGAAACGAGGACTCAGATGGAGAGACCTGTGTGAGATCTCACAGCTGTTTAAGAATAGATGTCCTACTGTTACTCCTTAACTTGTGGTTGAAAGCAAGAAGGAAGGGTAGTAAATGTCAGTAAAGAGCCAGATAAGTAAGTCTTGTGGACATGCCAGTATTTAAGGAAAAGTAAAAGCATTACCATCCCCTGTAGTTAGTGTTTATGGGCAGTTAGCAATCAAGTGGTCTGGAAGGGGGAACGATTTCTTTACAAGCTTTGCCTCCAAATTGTCAAGATTGTTTCTAAAGTTTTCTGATGATCTGCTCCAATTTTTGAGTGTATAAATCTAACTTATATGCACAAATTACATGCTTAAATTACTGTTCTGGTATACCGTATACATGATACAGTAACAAAAAACAGAAAAGAGGAGGAAGCCTAACACTTTACATGTTTACTTGCCTATTTTGTGAGTGTTAATTTCATAAACACCAGGTTATAAACCACCTAACTGGGCACATTTAAGCTGCATTGTCAATATGCTAGAAGTGAGTGGGCAAGTAGGGGTGCCACCACCAAGCCCTCCCGAGTGTAGACCTCTCCCTTGTCCCTCCACATATATTCCCTATAGATGACAAGCCATCTTTGACATCCGAACCAAGGAAGGGAGCCAGTGACATTGTGCATTACATATTAAAGCCTATCTTTTATTTTTTTTAAGATTTTATTTATTTATTTGAGAGAGGGAGAGAGCCAGGGGGAGAGGCAGAGGGAGAAGCAGACTCCCTGCTGAGCCAGGAGTCTCAAGCGGGGCTCAATCCCAGGACCCTGTGATCATGACCTGAGCTGAAGGCAGATGCTTAACCCACTGAGCCATCCAGGCGCCCCCTCTGTTGCTTTTAGATTAAAAAGGAAACCGTAGTTTTTTTACACGCCAGTGGATGATCTTGCATGTGCCTGTGGTGCTCACACCCCACTCTCCTGTCTTAGAACACCACCATTTCTCGCTGCTGACAGTGGATGGGAATGCGAAACTCTCTGAGTCTCCTTAGTATGTATCAGTTTATGAGAGCAAGGAATCTTAGCAGTAGTTACTAGTCTGATCATCTCAGGGCCTACTCTAATTAAAAGGTATTTTTTACAGAGAAAAGCTTCAGATCCAAGTCGATTTACAAACCGTGGAGGAAATCTTCTAAAAGAAGAAAAGCAACGAGCCAAGCTTCAAAAAACACTCCCCAAGGTAACATCGCTACTAAGAGTTTTTGGCGCTTGGCTACAGAATACCTTACTTTTTTGTATAGCCTTTGCTTTGAATTGTCTTGCCCCAGAACTGTCTTCTTTTCCAAAGCTTAGGCAAGGATGGTAAGTATATACCGAGCCTTCCTGGTGTAAGCACCTGAATATCAAGGTTTTTTAGCTTTCTAGGGCTGCCATAGCAAAGTGCCACAGACTTGGGGGGCTTCAGCAACAGAGATTTATTTTTTCACAATTCTAGAGGCTAGAAGTCTGAGATCAGAATATCAGTAGGGCTGGTTTCTTCTGAGGCCTCTCGCCTGACTTGTGGATGACTTGCCTTCTCCCTGTATCTTCACATGGCCTTCCTTCTGTATCTATATCCAAATTTTCTTTTAACAAAGCCACCGGTCACGTTGGATTAGGACTCACCTGAATGACCTCATTTTTTTTTTCCCCCAAATGACTTCCAACTTCATTACCTGCCTGTCCAAATAAAGCCACATTCTGAGGTACTGGGAGAGTTAGCACTTAAACATGACATTGGGGAGGATGCAATTCAGCCTATAGCATAAGGCAAGCTTTTGAGAAAGTGCGAGAGTGCAGGGTGGTGGGGTGGAGGGAGGGAGAAGCAGACTCCCCGCGGAGCAGGGAGCCTGACACAGGGCCCACTCACAGGATGGGGAGATCATGACCCAAGCCGAGGGCAGACGCCCGACTGACTGAGCCACCAGGCGCCCCCTGTTGTCCATTTTAATAGTAGTAGTAATTGTTATCCTTTATTAAGTGCCAGATACTGTTGCAAAGTGCTTTCCATTTATTAATTCATTTAGTTGTCACAACATCCTTATGAGGTTGGTATCATTTCCATTTTTATAGATGAGGAAATGCCCTGAGAACTTCAGTAACTTGCCCACCTTTTCATAGCCAGTGAGAGGTAGATTCCAGATCAGAACCCAGAGAGTGGTGCTCGTAACCCACACTGCCTACTTCATGTTGTTCGTCTTCCCCAGTGCTGCCTCCAGCTTTAGGCACCAAAACCCTAGTTAGACTCTGGGTTCCTGCCTTTTCCCACCTTCATGTGTGTTATGAATAAACCATTACTAGGCTTTACTTTCCGGTCACTCTGACCTGTACCCACATGGGTCCAGCAACTTGATGTTCAGCTCATGGTTCTCTGGGGTGGGGTCCTCCTTTGGGAGAATCATTTCATTCGAGCTTCATACCAAAGATTTGAAGTAATTAGCATGTCCTTGTCTGTGATCCCAGTTGGAAGAGGAGTTGAAGGCACGGATTGAAATGTGGGAACAGGAGCATTCGAAGGCATTTGTGGTGAATGGGCAGAAGTTCATGGAGTACGTGATGGAGCAATGGGAGATGCATCGACTGGAGAAGGAGCGAGCCAAGCAAGAAAGAGTGAGCGAGCATAGTGGGGGACAAAGGGACAGGGGGAATGTGAGCAGCCCAGGGTCTCTGCGAGGGATGAGGGGTGGCTGAAGAGGTAGCCCTGGGTACAGGGACTGGGCACTCGATTTCTGGCCCTGCTTCTGTCCCATCTCAGGCCTATTCCCTTCCTGAGATTTATCACTGTTGCTTCTGACTTCCACACAGCAACTCAAGAACAAGAAGCAGACAGAGACAGAGATGCTCTATGGCAGTGCTCCCCGAACCCCCAACAAGCGGCGAGGACTGGCACCCAACACACCAGGCAAAGTGCGCAAGGTGAACATGAGGCTTTGTGAACCACTCTTTTTTTTTTTTTTAAAGATTTTATTTATTTATTAGAGAGAGAGAGTGAGTTACCAAGAGCAGGAACACAAGCAGAGGGGATTAGGAGAGGGAGAAGCAGGCTTCCCGCTGAGCAGTGAGCCCAAAGCGGGCTCGATCCTAGGACCCTGGGATCGTGACCCGAGCCGAAGGCAGACGCTTAACGACTGAGCCCCCCAGGCGCCCCTGTGAACCACTCTTTACGAGGGGCTGTTGAGGCTAGGGCTCTTGGCCACCTCTTGCCTCCTGCCCTACAGATGGGAAAGGGTTTTGGGGGCCTTCTGGTTTGGGTTCCTCTAAAAGTATGAATGGAAGACTATACTTATCCCCAGCAGCAACTCGATAATGACAGTCATGGAGCGATCAGCTCGGATGTGTGCCTGTTGTTGAGGTCTCGGGTTAAACTCAGGGGAGACCATACTGCCAACAGTCTGTAATGATGAAGACCTTCAGAGGTTCATCCTGGAATTCCAACAAGTGACCGTGGTATTCTGTGAAAGACTTTCATGTTTAGTAAATGGAATATTCAGTACTCCTCAATCTCTGGAGCAGGAAATTGGGGAGAATTTTAACCTTTTCTTTGATAAATGAAGTAGAGCATTATTTCCCTTCTCTTTCCTCAGCTCATATTTTCTAACACATAGATAGTTAAAGAATTACCTGCAGGGGCGCCCGGCTGGCTCAGTCAGTAGAATATGCGACTCTTGATCCAGGGACCAGGAGTTTAAGCCCCATGCTGGGGGTAGAGGTTACTTAAAGAAAAAAAAAAAAATCACCTGCGATAAACTCCAAGAGGACCACTGAGAATATTTGTTTTTCCTGATTTTAAAAAAGCTTTTAAATAATATATTTTTAAAAACAAAACAGAGATTACATGTAATTTGGATTTCTGCCTTTTCCCTACTTGGTATTGGTTGTGATTTTTTTTCATAGCATCAAACATTCTTCAAATACACGCTCGTTATTATTAGCTGTACATTCTATCCTGACATGCTGTCATTTATTAAACTAGCTCCCTATTGTTATTATGTAGTTTTTAAAGATTTTAAAGATTTATTATCTTAAAGAGTGTGCCTGCCCATGCTCAAGGAGGGGGAGAGGGGCAGCGGGAGAGGGAGAGAATCTCAAGCAGGCAGGCTCCATTCCCAGCACAGAGCCCAGCCCAGGGCTCGATCCCATAACCCTGAGATCACAACTTGAGCCGTAATCAAGCCAGACACTCAACCGACTGAGCCACCCAGGTGCCCCTACCCAGAGTTTATTTTTTGAAAGTTTAGTTTTATTGAGTAAAATTGGCACATGAAGTGTATGCTTTCATAAGTTTTGACACACGTATACACCGCGAAACCATCACCACAGTCAAGCCTGTGAACACAGCCATGGCACGCAGCGTTTCCTCGTGCAGTTGGTGTTCCCTTTGCTCCCCCACAGCAGCCACGGACTTGCTGTCACCACTGACTAGTTGCATTTCCGAACATTTTATATACGCGCAATTATACAGTAGGTATTCCTTTATGGTCTGGCTTCTTTCATGTAGCATAATATTTGTGGGATTCATCTACGTGGTTGCATACGTAATAGGTCACTCCTTTTTAATGGGGACCAGTAGTCCATTGCATGACTCGACCACAATTTGCTTATGTGCCTGTGGATGGACATTTGGCTTGTTTGTGGTGTTTGGGCTATTACACAAAAAGCGGCTATATTTGTACATTGGTCTTTGTTTGGATATCTGCTTCCATTTCTCTTGTGTCAATACCTAATTTGATTTAGAAACAAAATGGCTGTGCCATTTTATAGTTCAGTCCAGATAGAAATCAGCTTTGAACACTTATCACAGGTTTCCTCAAAGCTCTTAACCATGGAAACCCATCTTTCTTAGACGGTTTCCTATATTCCTCTCTCTTTAGTGTAGGGTTGGGCTGCTGAGCATGTTAAATATGTTCTGTCCTTCTGGTCTCCTTAGCTGAACACTACCACCATGTCCAATGCTACGGCCAACAGCAGCATTCGGCCGGTCTTCGGGGGGACAGTCTACCGTTCGCCTGTGTCTCGACTTCCACCTTCTGGCAGCAAGGTTAGTATGTTCTGCGTACAAGGACGTCACCAACACAGCTCCAGCCTATTTAGGGGCCCCACCTGCTTGTGCCAGTTTCTAAGATCCCTGGATTCAATTTTCATTGAGATGCTGAGAGTAAGCTAGCTTATCTGTCAAAAAAAAAAAAAAAAAGTCATTCTGAACCCCAGTAGTATCATGGGAATCACTGGGATGTAATTCTGTGGGCTCAGTTCAAAGCCTGGTCTTCAGCTGCTGCTGAGTGAGGTCCGATGACCCTGGTCCACGAGACAGTCGGGTACCCTCACGTAAGGAGAGGTAGGGAATATGGGCTAAATGTGTCTTCCAAGTATTTTACAGACTGGGCTCAAGAGAGGTACTCTGCAAACCATTAAGAATTCATATATTTTTTAAAACCACAAGTAGAGACATGAATAATATAAAGACATTATTAGCCTTTGGCCACTTGCTCGCACAGACGTGCGTGCGTGTGTGGGTGTGTGCGGGTATGTGTGGTCATTATGAGCATGATGCACGGATTTCTCTCTTTTCTTTGCAGCCAGTCATCACTTCCACTTGTTCGGGGAAAAAAACACCCCGTGCTGGGAGGCATGGAGCCAACAAGGAGAACCTGGAGCTCAATGGCAGCATCCTGAGCGGTGGGTACCCCGCCTCGGCCCCCCTCCAGCGCAACTTCAGCATTAATTCTGTTGCCAGCACCTATTCTGAGTTTGCGGTAATTCACCTTTTCTAATATCTACCAGTCTCTGGGGAGCACACAGTTGGGGCAGAGCGGGTTTCTTCCCCAGGGCACCCAGACGATTAGGACAGTTCTTTGGAGGCTGAGAATCCCTTTCCTGCCTTGACCGTGGCATGGGGTCGGGTGGTTTAAGGGGATATATAAGAAGGAAGTTGGCAGTAGCAACTCGACATTTAACCTGGATCCTTCTGCTTAAGAAATACCATTCCCTGGCTGCAGGAGGTGACTTCTGATCACTGCCCTGGTGCTCTCTTGGTGGAGTTCTTGGTAATTGTCTTAATTCTTTGTTCTTAGAAGGATCCGTCCCTCTCTGACAGCTCCACTGTTGGGCTTCAGGTCTGTATGGCAATCCCTGCATGTCCCATGTCCGTTTTCCAAACTCCTCTGTCACATCTGCTGGCTTAATTCCCATCTGGGCACGGAGCTACACTAACCAATCTCAGCTGTACTATCCTAGAACCTTTTTTTACAAAGGAAGCAGGAATTCCTAACGCAGAAATCAAAAATACTTTCTGATTTAAGTCCCAACAGCCTAACCTGCTGATTAACACCTGTTCAGACTTGAATTGGATTCTCAGCCCTAGCTAAAGTCAGGCAAAGTTTTTTTTGTGATGTATTTCACACCAGAAGACCTTCACCCTCCCCAGTTGTGACATCAGAGGCCTCCAGTGTGCTGGAAAGAATAGAGGCCCCATCACGTGGGGAGGGGAGCCCCAGCTGTGTGCTATCATGAGGTTCTTGGCCTGTGTGCTGATTATTTCCTGGAGTATATGCCTTACTAACCGCCTGGGGATGAACTGCCAACTTTCTGTCTCCTGTGAGCTCCCCACTGCTTGTGTCCTTGCCTCTGAGCTGCTCAGGCATACACGCGGCTCTGAAAAAGTGGTTTTTTCCCAGACACTCTTCAGTTCCTAGTAACCTACTCCATCTTGACTAACACTTAACTGCAGTGCCCTTTACTTAACAATGTGTGCTCTCTCCTCTGTGTCTTCCTGTTGGGGGGGGAGGGGGCTGCTCCTCCCCCATGCTGCCGACTACCTTGCTGCAGTGATGGAGAATGGGGCAGGTGCCCGAGGCTGGAGCTCGGAAACTAGCTTCATACTATGGCACTTTTTTCAAATTACACGACTGATAGGGCTTTATCTACAGAAGTGTGTCACTCTGGCTAGCTGACTGCTGGACAGAGGGTCCCGCTTTCTCTTGCTTGCTTGCTTAGCCAAGCCCCGTGTCATCCCCTTGGGGCTTAAATGTATTTGCTTATCTTTATGGCAAGGCCGAGGGAGGGAGGGTCTATCTGGTTTGGGTTGCTATGGCTGGTAGACTCCACCAGGCAGTACAAAGCCAGCGGACTAACCTCGACTAACCTCTCTCTTACTCAGTGGTCATTCGTGCTTTATCTTCTTCTATTCCATGTGCTCCAGCATGAGATCAAATCACCAGCAGGTTACAAGGCCCTCAGCCCCAGGGATTGGTAGATAGATGGTCTGGCCCCCTGCTTTATAAAGGGCTCAAAAGACCAAAGGTTGTTGCCTGCCCAGCTTGATAACTCCAGAGAGTACTTTGTGAAGTGTAAGGGATTTCTCTTCTGTGAGGTTTTAACAGAACGTACTGGCTAAGGAAAGGGGTCCAGGGTCACCATGTGCACATGCTTCATCTGTGACTAATAGAATGGTGCTCAGAGTCTCTCATCTGATGTTCCTAACACGACCCGTGCTGGAGAGGGACCTGGGGCTCGGAGAAACACACGCCCGTGCACACGAGGGTGGGGCGCGTGGGAGTGGGTCCATAGTGCCGCTGACCGTGTTTATTTTTCAACAGCGAGAACTTTCAAAGGCTTCCAAATCTGACGCTACTTCTCGAATCCTCAATTCGACCAACATCCAGTCCTGAGAAGCGCTGATCAGTCAGCTGCTGTGGCTTCCTGTGCTTAGACTAGATCTGATTAGACAGGGGTGATTTTTCTTGAGTTTAGGTGTGCTTGAAAATCTGGTTCCACTGCCACGGGCCTAACGACAGACGTGAATGAGAGTTACAGATGAAGATCCATCAGAGGTTTAGTGGGTCTTCAAAAACTTGATTTTGTTTTGACCCAAGAAATACATTAAAACTTAGTTCATAGTGGTAAGTGCAAATTTTAGCAGATGGAACCTGATTTCTTTGCCCCATAATTCTACTTGCCGAAGCACGAGCAAGGGCTTGTATCTCACCATTGTGTAGGAAAATGATTGTGCCCATCCTGGGGGCATGGGACATGAAGTGAGATTGGCCTGTACCCTTAGAATTAGTAATTAACATCTTTTTTGCTTAGGGATGTTCCATTAATGCTATAGCTGTGATAGCTTTGCTCTCACCTAAAGATCTGTCTCCACCACACAGGATAGCCTTCCTCCTGATGAGGGTGTCTGTGTGTCAGAAGTTGAGATGGCCTGACCTACTGCCAAAGAGGTGACAGGGAGGCTGGGAGCTCCTTTGTTTTGGTTATATAGTGCAATGCCCTTTGTGGGGTATGTGTGTCCGAACACACACGCTCACCTGAACGCTGTTTCTGTAGTCTTCTCTGGGTCGAGGCCCCCAGCCCTTTGCCCACTGGGCCGGAGTTCGTCTGCCCCCTGCAGTTGGCAGCCACGGTGGGAGGCGGTCGGGACGGGTTGGGCCATTTCTGTCCCGGAGATCTGGAACTTTGCACATGTCAGTACTGGGGAGTTCCTCACCTACCCTGCCGATCACTACTGCTCTCCCCGAAGCACTATTTATTCTCCCTCTGCCCGCCCACGCCAGTTCTACCGTCAGCACGTTCAATGGTTCTCGAAAGCTCGCGGCATGGGTTTGGTCTGTGTCAGCCATGCTGCTTAGACGCATACATGTCCTGTTTTTAAAAATATAAATATATTCTTGAAAATAAATTAATGCGTATACTGACGTTTCAAAAAGATACATGGTGGTGGTTTTTCTTTCTTCCCCCAAATCACTTTTTGGTCAGTTTGGTCTGTGGAAAACAGAAAAGACTAAAAACATACAAGAAATTTTTAGTCAGGAGTGTGATTTTTATATTCTTTTATGCACTTATTTCTAAATTAAAAATATTTTTTATTTTGAGGAAAAATCCAACTCCTGATATCTAAAGGGGCTGAAGTCATATTAGGAAATTTATGGCTACATTGTTGTCTGCCCTTAACAGGATTAGCTTTTATAGGGTGAGGTTGCCTGGCCCTTTGGTTTTTTAACAGCCTTTGATTAGAAAATACACGTTGGAAGTGTATACTTGGATAAATTTTGATGTATATGTACACCTGTGAGACCATCGCCTCAGTCAAGTCCTGTTATCCTAGGTTTTGCAAAAATCTTCTCCCAGTCTGTGGCTTCTTTTGACAGTGTTTCTGAACAACAGAGGGTTAACTTTGATAAAGTCCCGTTTCTCTTTAGATTGTGCGTTTGTTCTAAGAAATCATTACCTAATCCAAGAGGTAGCGGTTTTCTAGAAGTTTAAAATTTCAGGTTTTGCATTTATGTCTGTGATCCGTTTGGGCTGTGTGTATTTATGTGTATGGCTCCAAGTCTGACCTCAAGTGAGTGCATTTTCTTTGCATACAGATACCAAGTTGTCTAGCAACGATAGTTGAAAGGCTGTCCTTCCCCCGCTGCACTGCCTTTGTACCGCTGTCGAAAATCAGCTGTATCCATTGGTCCTAATGCCCATACTCTATGGGCTTGATTACTGAAGATTTAATATGCTTGAAGCGAGTGTTAGCTTTCTAATTTTATTCTTTCATTTCTGGCACTTAAGTAGGCTCCACACCCCATGTGGGACTTGCACTCACGACTGGGATCGAGTCGCATGCTCTACCTACTGAGCCAGCCAGACGCTTATACCTTTAAAAGTCACTTTGGCTGTTCTAGGTCCTTTGCATTTTCATATGAATTTCAGAATTAGCTTGTCAGTGTCTACAAAAAATCGAGGATTAGTGAATCTATAGAAGAATTTAGGGAGAACTGACATCTCCATTTTAGATGTTCTCTCCGATATTTTATAGGTCATATATACAGATCTTTCACATCTTTGTCAGATTTATTCCTAAGTATTTCATATTTCTTGATGCTACTGTGATAGTCGTAAATTACAATTCCTGGTTGTTGCCTGCCTCTAGGAATACAGTTCATTTCTGTATATTGCTCTTGTATTCTGCTTGCTAAACTCACTTATTAAAAGAAAAATGAGAGGCACCAGGCTAGCTCAGTGGGAGGAGCATGCAACTCACGATCTTGCGGTTGTGAGTTCGAGTCCCATGATGAGTGCAGAGATTACTAAAAATAAACTTTAAAAGAAAAATTATCACATTTGGCACATTCCTTCATGGCTTAGCCATGAGACAACTCTGTCTCAGCCTCTACTTCTTGCTTGTGTGGAGCCTAGAGACTAGCCTGAGTGAAACCTGATGTTTTCTCAGGCTTTTCTGAGCGTCTACACCAGCCCTAGGTGTGGGCTGTGCTTTCTCAGTTGCTCAGTACACGGTGGGAGCTTTAAAAGGCCTTTCCCTACGGATCTCCTTTCCCAACTTCTTTCTTCCCAGGCTTTTTTGTGTGTCTGTTGCCTGTCCCAACTATCGTCCCTTCTCCAAGCTGCTGCAGCCAATTCTTGTGCCAATAAATATTTTTGGCAAAAGCCACCCAGCCTTGGGAACATGGAGTCTGACAAAACAAAGGCCAGCTCTTACGTTGGTCTTTCCGGGAAATGCCAGAGAGGTCGAAATCCAGTCACAATTCTTTGAGAAGGACTGTATTCCTCCCTCTGGTGCCACAAACACGCACCAGAAGTGTGAGCTCTTGTCCTCGTTACTCCCCCCCCCCCCCCCCCCCCCCCCCCCCCCCCCGCCCCCATCGGGTGTGGTCGGCAGGAGATTTAAAAAGGTCACAGCGCACTTCCAGCAAAGCAACTTCTTCCCCTGGTCAGGGGAAGTTTTTGACTGGATTTCAAGAGTTCTGCAAAAGTTGACTGACAGTTTCTGCCAGTTCATTAGCTGCTTTTATAGAAAGAGCCCTGGAGTTCCCTACACCATTTTCAGTGACATCCCAGTTCTCAATGTTTATACACCTAAAACAGCTTCAAAATACACAAAGCAAAAACCAATAGAACTGAAAGGAAAAAACGGACAAATTTACCAGATAAAAAATAGTCAAGGTTCTAGAAGAAACTAATCCCACCAATAACCAGCTGGACCTAATTGCAGAACACCATCCAGCAACAGCAGAAAACATGTTCTTTTGTAAAGTGCATATGGAATAGTCACCAAAATAGACCATATTCTGGGTCATAAGCCTTAACAAATTTTTTAAAGATTTGTTTTCGAGAGCCCACGCACACAGGGGCAGAGGGAGAGAATCCTCAAGCAGACTCCCCGCTGAGCAATGGAGACCAACTCAGGGCTCGATCTCACAACCCATGAGGTCACGACCTGAGCCAAAAGTAAGAGTTGGATGGACACTTGACTGACTGAGCCACCCAGGTGCCCCAAATTTTTTATAAATTTAACTGATCAAATTGTTCTCTGACCATAATGGAATTAAACCATAACAACAAACCCTCTCAGAAAATGCCCAAATACAGTCTTTAAAAAAAGAAAGTTTCAGGCGCCTGGGTGGCTCAGTTGGTTAAGCAACTGCCTTCGGCTCAGGTCATGATCCTGGAGTCCCGGGATCGAGTCCCGCATCGGGCTCCCTGCTCAGCGAGGAGCCTGCTTCTCCCTCTGACCCTTCCCCCTCTCATGTACTCTCTCTCATTCTCGCTCTCTCAAATAAATAAAATCTTTAAAAAAAAAAAAGTTTCAAATGAAATTCAGATACTTTCAACTGAACAAAAATTAAAATACGAAATATCAAAGTTTGAGATGTAGTTAAATCAATAGAGGAAATTTTACAGTATCAAATGCTTATATTAGAAGAAAAATCTCAATAATTTAAGCTTCTACATTAAACAACCCAAAGTAACCTCACAAGAAGAAAGGAAGTAAACTTAAGAGCAAGAAGCAACGAAGTTGAAAAGACCAAAGCAATACAGAGGAAATAAAAATCTGGTTCCAAAAAAAAAAAATTGGTAAACTTTTAGTGATAAGGAGAAAAAAATACTAGGAATCAAAGTAAGGCTATCACTACAGATTCTACAAACTTGAAAGGGATCATGAATGAATATTATAAACCATGCACAGAAATCTGACAACTCAAGTGGACAAATTCCCTGACATAAATGATCAAACTCGCCCCAAAAATAATCCGAATAGTCCTACAGCAATCAAAGAAATTTAATCCATCATTGCAAACCTTCTGAAAATGAAAACTCCAGGCCCAGATAGTATTACCAGTAGATTCTAAATAACACTAATTCTATGTAATTTCTTCCAGAAAACAGTAGACAGACCACTTTTCACTCATTTTATGAGCATGACCCTGGTATCAAAACCACAGAAACACGAAACAAGAAAACTACAGACTAATATCCCTTGTGAACAGACACAAAAATCCTTAATTACAGCAAACTGAATCCAATAACCTAAAAGAATACACATCATCACAAAGTAGGGTTTACCCTGACAAGGCTGGCTCTAGATTGCTGGTGGAAATGTAAGATGGGGCAGTTACTTTGGAAAAGTCTGGTGTTTCCTTAAAAAGTTAACTTACCATGGGACCCAGCAATTTCACTCCTAGGTATTTTTTTTTTTTTTAAGATTTTATTTATGGGGCGCCTGGGTGGCTCAGTTGGTTAAGCGTCTGCCTTCAGCTCAGTCATGATCCCCGCGTCCAGGGATCGAGCCCCACATCGGGCTCCCTGCTCGGCGAGGGATTTTATTTGAGAGAGAGCGAGCATGAGCAGGGGGAGGGGCAGAGGGAGAGGGACAAGCAGACTCCCTGCTGAACGGGGAGCCAGATGCGGGTCTCGAACCCAGGACCCCAAGATCAGAACTCGAGCCAAAGTCAGACATTGAACCAACTGAGCCACCCAGGCGGCCCTCACTCCTAGGTATTAATACCCAACTGAAACATGTTCACACAAAAATATATTTACGAATGTTTACATTATTCATAATAGCAAAAAAGTAGAAATCATTCAACTGTTCATAAAGTATATCCACACAGTATTATGCAACCATAAAAAGGAATACATGCTACAACATGGATGAACCTTGAAAATACTGTGCTAAGTCAAAGAACCCTGAATAAAAAGCCATATGTTGCATGATTCCATTTATGTGAAACATCTAGAATAGGCAAATCATAGAAATAGAAAGTGAGAGTAGTGGTTGTCAGGGGCTAGAGGTAAATGGGCAGTGGCTACTAATTGGTAAGGGGTTGCTTTGGAGGGTTAGGAAAATGTTCTGAAACTAGATTGTGGTTATGGTTGTTGCACACTGTGAATGTACCAAAAACCACTGAGTTGTGTAGCTTAAAAGGGTGAACTCTGTGGTATGTAAACAATATAAGTTTTAAATTAAATCACTGTAATCTACCATATTAACAAACCAAAGAAGAAAATCCACATGATCGTATCAATTGATGCAGGAAAGCATTTAACAAAATTCATGATAAAAACTTCCAGAAAATTAGGAAAAAAAGGAATGTTCCTTAACCTGATAAATGGCATCTACCAAAGTCAACTCATAGGTAACATATAACGACTAAAGACTGATGCTTTCCCCGTAAGATCGCAAGGGAAAGAGGTCTACTCTCACTACTACTATTGAATATTATACTGGGGGGCGCCCGGGTGGCTCAGGCGGTTAAGCGTTTGCCTTCAGCTCAGGTCGTGATCCTGGGGTCCTGGGGCTGAGTCCCATGTCAGGCTCCCTGCTCAGCCGGGAGCCTGCTTCTCCCTCTGCCTGCCACTCGCCCTGCTTGTGCTCTCACTCTCTCAAATAAATAAAATCTTAAAAAAAAAAAAAAAAAAAAGTATTATACTGGAATTCCTAACCAGTGCAATAAGGCAAGAAGAAAGAAATGACATATAGGGGCGCCTGGGTGGCTCAGTCATTAAGCGTCTGCCTTCGACTCAGGTCATGGTCCCAGGGTCCTGGGATCGAGCCCCACATCAGGCTCCCTGCTCAGCGGTGAGCCTGCTTCTCTCTCTCCCACTCCCCCTGCTTGTGTTCCTTCTCTCGCTGTCAAATAAATAAATAAAATCTTTAAATAAATAAATGCTCCTTCCTTAAAAAAAAAAAAAAATGACAGATTGGAAAGAAGAAATTAAACCGTCTTATTCACAGACATGATTGTGTGGATTCCAAGGAACCTACAAAAAGCTCCAATTAGTAGCTTAGCAAGGCCATAGAACACAAGGCTAACCTACAAAATCAACCTCATTTCTACATACTAGCAATCAACAATCGAAAACTAAAATTTGCAAAACAGCATTTAAAATAACTCCAAAACAATGAACTACATACACCTAGGTATAAATCAAACACAACACATATCAGTATCTGTCTGCTGAAAACTGTAGAATACTGACGGAAGAGATAAAGCCTAAACACATATACTATGCTCTTGGATTGGAAGACTCAACATAGTGAAATATCTGTTCTCCCCCAAATGATCTATAGATCTAATGTAGTTCCATTCAAAGTCCCAGCAGAATATTTTTGGTAGATACAGATACATTAACATACATTATATGGAAACACAAACTAGAATAGCCTAAGAATTTTTTTAAAGAACCAACTTAGAGGACTCACCCTATCTAATTTGAGGCTAGTTATATAGCTATTGCAATCAAGACAAGGTGGCATTTATTGGTGAAAGGACAGAAACGGATCAGTGAACAGAACAGTGAGTCTATAAAGACCCACACAAATGTAGTCAAATGGTTCCTGAAGAAGGTGCAAAGGCAAGACAGGACAGTATTTTCAACAGATGGTGTTGAATAATTAAATATTCACATGCCAAACAAAGCTCTACCTATGCCTCACTCCTTATAAGGCAAAACTTAGATCAAAGATCTAAACATTAAAATCTAAACCAATATTTCTTTTAGAACAGAAAACATTCATGGTGTTTGGTTAGGCAGAGTTCTTAGGACATCAAAAACATCCATAAAAGAAAAAAAATGGCGAGTTGGACTTGAGTCATTTTTAAGACTTGCTTTGCACGAGATACTGCTAAGAGACTGAAGACACAAATCACCAACTAGGAGAAAATATTTGCAAGTCATGTATCTGATGAAAGACACGCATCCAGAATATATTTTATTTTATTGATTTTATTTATTTATTTGACAGAGAAAGACACAGCCAGAGAGGGAACACAAGCAGGGGGAGTGGGACAGGGAGAAGCAGGCTTCCCGCGGAGCAGGGAGCCCGACGCGGGGCTCGATCCCAGGACCCTGGGACCATGACCTGAGCCGAAGGCAGACGCCCAACGACTGAGCCACCCAGGTGCCCCCAGAATATATTTTAAAAACTCCCAAAACATAAAAGGAAACAACTGGACTACAGGAGGGGAGGGGTGCAAGCCCTATTAAAACAAAATATCCTACAGAGCTTCTATGATGCAATGTGGTACGGACCAGATCAGAACAGAAAGTCTAGAAATAGACTCAAATACATATAGAACCTAGGTACAAGATAATGGTGGCATATGGGTGTGGACATAATGGCTAGCTGCTTGAAAAAAGATCAAAATGAGGCAGATGGGAGAATGACGGAAGCTGGGGGTGGGTGTGCGGGGGTTAAGGACTTAGTGTTTAATGGGTATAGAATTTCAGTAGAGAATTTTTTAAAAGTCCTGGAGGTGGATGGTGCTGGTTGCACAACAATGTGAATGTACCTAATACCATTGAACTATACACTTAAAAACGGCTAAATGGTAACTTTTATGTTAACTATATTTTACCACAAGAAAAAAAAAGGGGCGCCTGGGTGGCTCAGTCATTAAGCGTCTGCCTTCGGCTCAGGTTGTGATCCCAGGGTCCCGGGATCCATCCCCGCATCGGGCTCCCTGCTCAGTGGGGAGCCTGCCTCTCCCTCTCCCTCTGTTGCTCCCCCTGCTTGTGCTTGCTCTCTCCCTCTCTTGCTCTCTCTCTGTGTCAAATAAATAAATAAAATCTTAAAAAAAAAAAAAAAGGTATCGTAAAGACACCACAGTCAGGAAAAATTTCTTAAATCACATATATGTACATACACCAATTAACCATAAAGGGAAATGCTGATAAAGTTGATATTAAGCACTTTTATTGATCAAAAGTTGTTGTTTGTTATCTGTAAAACACTCTGAGCATTACTTGGCACAGAGTAACATTTAACACAAACTGGTTAACACCAAAAGATACCACACAGACTGAAAAACCAACATGGCAGAAAACATTCTCAACATGTAACCATTAAGGGACTTGCACCTAACATAAATGAAGAAAACAAATCACGAAGAAAAATACAGAAAAATTTAAAAGGGCAGAAAACGGAAACAGGCATTTAAAACACAAAAACTCCAAATGGCCAATAAATAAATGAAAGGCTGCCCAACCTCCCTAGTACTGGGGGAAACACAAACGGAAACCGCCACATGTCCGCCTGGTGTTTGAGCCGCTACGAACCCCACGCTGCTGGTGGGGCTACACAGTGTTCTCGTAAAGATACCTCGGCCGCCAGTTCTACTCTGAATATTCTGCAGATGAACCTGGACACATGTGCACGAGGTTGGTGACCAACAATCAGAAACAAAAATGACCATCGGAGAGGATTCTGGGAAAAGGCAGAGTGGGAAGTACCCGTCTCCGCACCTAGACGACGATGGCGCTGGCAGAATCGGTTTGGTGTAACTGTTTTGGAACTCGAGTTTGCTGAAGGCTTGCCACTTGCAGGGGGAGGCATGGATGGTAAAAACTGTGATGAACTTTGGGCAGTTTCAGCTCTGCACAGTAGCGGCCACCCCCACCCCGCCCCCACCACCTGGCAGCAGCTGTACAAATATTCCCCAAGCAGCCGCCACACAGTTCTAAGAGTCAGGGTGGGCAAAAGGAACCTGTCCTCCAAAAGCAGGGCTCTGTGTTCTGGGTGCTGCTTCTGATCACGGGGGTGCGGAAAGGCAGGCGGCGAGGGTTGCGGTACCTCCGCGCATCGTTGCAAGTCTGTCCCCACTCTGGTTCAAGTGACTTCCAGGAGATTTAAAGGGCCGGTGCCTTTTGGTTCCCCCTTCATTTTTCACTTTTCACCTTTTAGAAGGAGCCAGACATTAAAGACTGGCACACTGGGGGCATCTGGGTGATGCAGTCAGTTGAATGTCCGACTCTCTGATTTCTGCTCAGGTCGTGATTTCAGGGTTGTGAGACCAAGCCCTGCAATGGGCTCCGCACTCAGCAGGGAGTCAGCTTGAGATTTTCTCTCCCTCTCTCTCTCTCTCTGCTGCCCCCCCATGCTGCACACACATGCTCCCTAATAATAAATAAATCTAAAAAAAAAAAAAAAAAAAAAACCGGAAAATTCAAAAATTCTGCATATGTGGGGAAAATTAGAAAGGGATTGTGTATGCCCAAGGAAAGGCTTAGAAAAGACATAAGAAGACAAAGTTTACACCTCAGGCTGACTCTTGGTACAGAGACAGCTTACAATAAGAAAAAAAATAATAAAAAACAGCAATCCTTGGAAAGAGGGGAGAATCCAATTTCCAGAGTTACCACATTACTGGATTCAAATGTCCCCTGTTCAACAAATGTCAAAAGGTTTACAGAGAAACAGGAAAGTATGCCAATTCAAAGAAAAAAATAAAGGATCTGTCCCTGAAAAGCTTAATGGCAGACATGTTTGACAAAGGCTTTCAAACAATGGTCTTAAACATGCTTAAAGAGCTAAAGGAAGATGTGGAGAAAGTCAAGAAAGCGTGTGAACAAGACGGAAATATCATTAAGGAGATGGAAAACCTAAAAAGACATTCTGGAGCTGCGAAGTACAGTTCTCAAATTAAAACCTCACCAGAGGGAGTCAAAGGCAGAGTTGAGCAGGCAGAGGAAAGAATCAGATACTGAAGACAGGACAATGGGAATGATTGAGACTGACGAGCAGAAAGAAAAAAGGACTGAGCAAAAGCAAACAGAGCCTAACAGATCTCCAGGACATCAACTCAAGGCCAACACCTACATCATGGGAGTCCCGGAAAGAGGAGAGAGAAAGGGGCAAAGAGAGCATTTGAAGAAATAATGGCTGAAGACTTCCCGAATTTGAAGAAAGACATGACTATAAACATCCAAGAAGCTCAATGAACTCCCAAGTAAGATGAACTCAGACCCATATTAAGACACGTCACAAACTTTCAGAAGACAAAGAGCAAAACTTAAAAGCAGCAAGAGAGAAGCGAATCATCACATAATAGGCATCCTCAACAAGATCAAGTAACGTGAAGCCACAGGGAGAAATGAAGACCTCAATAAAGGTAAATACATTGGCAGTTATAAAATCTCTTATTGTACAATTGGCTTGTAACTACTTTTTGTTGTCCATGTGACTTAAACTAATTCATTCAAAGAAAAACAATTATTAATGTAAAAGGTAGTTTCACTGTACCTTTGGTTTGTTAACTCCAAATCTTATTTTCTACATGATTTGGGAGACTAATGCATTTAAAAGAATTATTAGTTCATGTTCTGGGGCACATATTGTATAAAGATGTAATTTTAGGACATCAACAACAAAGGGGTGGGGGCAGAGCTATATAGAGGAGCAGAGTTTTTCCAGGTTACTAAAGTTAAGTTGCTATAAATTCAAATTAGAATGTTACAATTTTGATATTAAATGTAATCCCTGCAGCAGCCACAAAAGAAATAGCTATGAGGTTGCACAAAAGGACACGAAGAAGAGATTTAAACATTTCACTACAAAAAAAAAAATCACCCTAAACACAAAAGAAGAAATGCAGGAAATAAGGGACCAAAAAGTGACAGTATGTAGAGAAAACAAATAGCATGATGACAGAAGTCAGTCCCTCCTCATCAGTAATTAGTTTAAATGGAAATGGGTTTAATTCTCCAATCAAAAGACAGCGATTGGGGAGCGTCTGGGGGACTCAGCTGGTTAAGCGTGTGCCTTGGCTCGGGTCATGATCTCAGGGTCCTGGAATCGAATCCCACTTTGGCCTCCCTGCTCAGCAGGGAGCCTGCTTCTCCCTCTGTCCCTCCCCCCTGCTCAGGCTTTCTTTCTCTCTCAAATAAATAAAATTTTTATTTATTTATTTATTTGACAGAGAGAGACACAGCGAGAGCGGGAACACAAGCAGAGGGAGTGGGAGAGGGAAAAGCAGGCTTCCCACTGAGCAGGAATCCCAACGTGGGGCTCGATCCCAGGACCTGAGATCATGACCTGAGCCGAAGGCAGTCGCTTAACCGACTGAGCCACCCAGGCGCCCAGGTTTTTTTATTAACATATAATGTATTATTTGTTTCAGGGATACAGCTCTGTGATTGAGAAGTCTTACACAATTCGCAGCGCTCCCCATAGCACATACCCTCCCCAATGTCCACCACCCAGCCACCCCATCCCTCCCACCCCCCACCAAAATCCAGCAACCCTCAGTTTGTTTCCTGAGATTAAGAGTCTCTTATGGTTTGTCTCCCTCTCTGGTTTCGTCTTGTTTCATTTTTTCCTCTCTTCCCCTATGATCCTGGGAGAAACCAGTTCTGCAGTAACAGTTGGGAGACTTCAATATCCCACTCACAATAACGGACAGAACAACCAGACAGAAGGAAACAGAGGACGTGCATAACACAGTAAACCAACTAGACTGACAGACATGTGCACAACACTCCAGCCAAGAGCAGCACACACATTCTTCTCAGGTGCACATGGGACACTCCCCACAACAGACCACATATTAGGCCACAAATTAAGTCTTAAAGATATCATACAGAGCAGTCCCTATCAAAATACCAACAGCATTTTTCATAGAACTAGAATAAGCCTAAAGTTTGCATGGGACCACAAAAGATCCTGAACAGCCAAAGCAATTTTGAGAAACAAAAACAAAACCAGAGGTATCACAATTCCAGACTTCAAGTTATATTATGAAGCTGTAGTAATCAACAGTATGGTACTGGCATAAAAATAGACACATAGATCAGTGGAACAGAATAGAAAACCCAAAAATAAACCTACAATTATATGGTCAATTAATCTTTGACAAAGCAGGAAAGAATATCCAATGGGAAAAAGACAGTCTCATCAACAAATGGTGTTAGGAAAACTGGACAGCCACACGCAAAAAAAAAAAAACCCCAAAACCCCCAAACAAAAAACTGGATCACTTGCTTTGACACACAAAAATAAACTCAAAATGGATTAAAGGCCTAAGTGTGAGCCCTGAAACCATAAAACTCCCAGAAGGGAGTACAGGCAGTCATCTCTCTCACACGGCAGCAACACTTTTCTAGATACGTCTCCTGAGACGAGGGAAATAAAAGCAAAAATAAACTATCAGGACTTCATCAAAATAAAAAGCTTCCACACAGTGAAGGAAACAACCAATTAAAAGGCAGCCTACCTCCAAAGAAGACATGCAGATGACCAACAGACACATGAAAAGATGCTCCACTTCACTCATCATCAGGGAAACGCAAATCATAACCACAATGAGAGATCACCTCACACTGTCAGAATGGCTAGAATCGAAGACAAGAAATATCAAGTGTTGGCAAGGATGTGGCAAAAGAGGAACCCTTCCACTGGTGCAGCCACTGTGGAAAACAGACCATCCTCAAAAAGTTAAAAATAAAACTACCCTACTGGGTATTTACCCAAAAAATACAAAAACATGAATTTAAAGGGATACATGCATCCCTATGTGTATAGCAGCATTATTTACAATAGCCAATTATGGAAGCAGCCCAAGTGTCCATCAACAGATGAATGGGTAGGTACGCCTGGGTGGCTCAGTCGTCAAGCGTCTGCCTTCGGCTCAGGTCATGGTCCCAGGGTCCTGGGATCGAGCCCCGCATCAGGCTCCCTCCTCCGCAGGAAGCCTACTTCTCCCTCTCCCACTCCCCCTGCTTGTGTTCCCTCTCTTAGCTGTCTCTGTCAAATAAGTAAATAAAATCTTTAAAAAAAAAAAGATAGAGATGAATGGGTAAAGAAGATGTGGGGTGTGTGTCTGTGTGTGTGTGTATGATGGAATATTATTCAGCCATAAAAAGAATGAAATCTTGCCATTTGCAACAACATGGATGGAGCTAGAAAGTATGATGCTAAGTGAAATAAATCCTTCAGACAAAAACAAACAGCATAGAATTTCACTCATATGTACAATTTAAGAAACAAAAGAAGCAAAAGGAAAAAAAAAGGGGACAAATCAAGAAAGCTGTAGAGAACAAACAGATGGTCACCACAGGGGAAGTAGGAGGGGAATGGGTAAAACAGGTGAAGGGAATTAAAAGTACACCTATCAGGATGAGCAGTGTATGGAATAGTTGAATCACTACATTGTACACCTGAAACTGATATAACAGTGTATGTTAACTATCCTGGAATTAAAGTTAAAAAGTTAATAAAGATATCATACACAGTATCTTGTCTGACCACAGCAGGATGAAGTTAGAAATCAGTAACAGAGAAAACTGAAAATTCACATTTTAAAATACATTTAAAACAACCAATGGATCAAAGAAGAAATCACGGGACAAATTAAAATATAGAGACAAATAAAAATGAAAACACAACATACCAAAACTCACAGGACACAGCAAAAGTGGTGCTAAGGGGAGAATTTATAGCTATAAATGCTCACATTTAAAACAAGAAAGAGGGCGCCTGGGTGCCTCAGTCAGCTAACCGTCTGCCTTCAGCTCAGGTCACAATCCCAGGGTCCTGGGATCGAACCCTGCATGGGGCTCCTGCTCTGCGGGAAGCCTGCTTCTCCCACTCCCCCTGCTTTTGTTCCTGCTCTTGCTGTGTTTCTGTCAAATAAATAAATAAAATATAAATAAATAAATGAATGAATGAATGAATAAAAAATACAAACAAGAAAGAGGGCGCCTGGGTGGCTCAGTCAGTTAAGCGTCTGCCTTCAGCTCAGGTCATGATCCCAGGGTCCTGGGATTGAGTCCCGCATTGGGCTCCTTGCTCAGTGTGGAGCCTGCTTCTCCCTCTGCCTGCTGCTCCCCCTGCTTGCACTCTCCCTGGGATAAATAAAATCGTAAAAAAAAAAAAATCCTAAAATTCATATGCAATCTCAAGGGACCCCAAATAGCCAAAACATTCTTGAAAAAGAAAAACAAAACTAGAGGACTCACACTTTCTGATTTCAAAACCTAAGACACAAAGCTTCAATAATCACAACAGTTACGGCACTGCATTAAGGACAGACACACAGACTGATGGGACAGAACAGAGAGCCCACAAGTAAACCCTTGCATATATGGTCAAATGATTTTTGTCAAGGGTGTCACGACGATTCAATAGGAAAAGAACAGTCTTTTTAACAAATGGTGTAGGGAAAACTGGACAATCACACACAAAAGAACAAATTTGGACCCTTATTTAATATCATACATATAAATTAACTCAAAATGGATCAAGTACCTAAATGTAGGACCCAAAACAATAAAACTCTTGGAAGAACACACAGGACAAAAGCCTCCTGATGGTGGATTTGGCAGTGATTTAACAGGACACCAAAGGGCACAGGTGACAGAAGAAGAAGCTGCACTTCATGAAAATTAAAGTTTTTTTTGTTTTTTTTTTTTACATCAAGAGACCCCATCAACAGAGTAAAAGGCAATCCACAGGAGAAAATATTTTCAAATCACATATCCGATGAGGAATTAATATCCAGAACACAGGGGGAACTCCTAAAACTCAACAACAAAAACCAAATAACAAATCAAAAACATCTAAAGCGTTCGAATAGGCATTTTCCATATGAATGGCAATAAACACATGAAACAGTGCATCACTAATCATTAGGGAAATGCAAATCAGTAACACAGGGAGATAGCATTTTATAACCATTAGGATGGTGATTACCAAGAAAAACAGAAAACAAGTGTTGGGCAAGGATGTAGGAAAACTGGAACCTTATACACTGTTGTAGGAATTAAAAATGGTACCGCCTCCATGGAATACAGTATTGTAGGCTCATCGAAAAATTAAAAATAGAATTATATGATCCAGAAATTTCACTTCTGAGTATATACCCAAAAGGACTAGAAATAGGGTCTCAAAGAAATATTTGTACACCTATGTTCATAACAGCATTAGTCACAGTAGCTAAAACACAGAAGCAACCCAGTGTCTATCAACTGATGAATGGATAAACAAAATGTGGTCAGTACTTGCGATGGAATATTACTCAGGCCTGAAAAGGAAGGAAATTCTGCAAAATGCTACAACATGGATGAACCTTGAGGACATTATGCTAAGTAACATAAGCTAGTGACAAAAAGATAAATACTGTATGATTCCACTAACATGAGGTGCTCGAAGTAGTCAAAATCAGAAAGACAGAAGGTATCATGGTGGTGGCCGGGGGCGGGGGAGGGGGCGCGGGGAGTGGGGAATTACTGTTTAACAGGTAAAAAGTTTTTTGTTTTTTTTAAGATTTATTATTTATTTATTTGATAGAGAGCATGCATGAGAGAGAACAAGCAGGGGGGAGGGGTAGAGGGAGAAGCAGGCTCCCCACTGAGCAGGGAGCACGATGCGGGCTGGATCCCAGGACCCCGGGATCATGACCTGAGCTGAAGGCAGAGGCTTAACCGACTGAGCCACCCAGGCGTCCCAACAGGTAAAAAGTTTTACAAGATGAAAAGAATTATGGGGGGGGGTCGATGGTGGTGCTGGCTGCAGAACAGCATGAATTTATTTACTGCTACTGAAATACACTCTTAAAAATAGTTAGGACAGGGGTGCCCGGGTGGCTCAGTCATTAAGCGTCTGCCTTCGGCTCAGGTCATGGTCCCGGGGTCCTGGGATTGAGCCCTGCATCGGGCTCCCTGCTCCGTGGGAAGCCTGCTTCTCCCTCTCCCACTCCCCCTGCTTGTGTTTCCTCTCTCACTGTGTCTGTCAAATGAATAAAATCTTAAAAAAAAAAAAAAAAAAAAAAAAGGTTAGGACAGGGGCACCTGGGTGGCTCAGTCGTTAAGCGTTCATGGTCCTGGGGTCCTGGGATCGAGCCCCGCATCGGGCTCCCTGCTCCACGGGAAGCCTGCTTCTCCCTCTCCCACTCCCCCTGCTTGTGTTTTCTCTCTCACTGTGTCTCTCTCTGTCAAATGAATAAAATCTTTAAAAAAAAAAAAAAAAAAGTTAGGACAGGGTTGCCTGGGTGGCTCAGTCGTTAGGCGTCTGCCTTCAGCTCAGGTCATGATCCCGGGGTCCTGGGATCGAGCCCCGCATTGGGCTCCCTGCTCAGCGGGAGGCCTGCCTCTCCCTCTCCCACTCCCCCTGCTTGTGTTCCCTCTCTCGCTGTGTCTCTGTCAAATAAATAAATAAAATCTTGGAAAAAAAAATGGTTAGGATAATATATTTTTATGTGTATTTTAACTCAATAAAAGAAAAAATGACCAACAAAAGAATATATAAGGAGGTGTATTCACAGGATGGAATACCGTTAACAATAAACATGAAAGAACTGCAGGGCACAAGGCAGATGGATAACAAACAAGACACAAAGGAACATATCCAAAATGACTTCATTTACATAAAGTTCAAAGCAAACAAACTAAACTCTATTGAACAAGGATGCATACAAGGGTGATACAACTCTAAGTGAAAATAGGTAAGAAAAGATGACCAAGATGACCCCTGCCGGTCCCCAATCTTGGCACGACCTCAAATCACCTTGGGTTGGCTGGGGGAGCTTTGAAATCTACCCCCTCCAGGCTCCGCGCCCAGAGGTTCGGATTTCACTGTGTCTGCAGTGCGGGCCTTGGGCATGCCCTTCCAGAGCTCCTTAGGTGTCACTAACACGAGGACAAAGTTGACGACGCGGCTCTCTGGTGAGGGCAGACGCGGGGCCTCTGGGGTGCCGGCCATGGTTTCCTTGGCTGGGGTGAGGTTCACTGGTGTGACTGGATCATTAACTATACATTCATTTCACGCCCTTACCCGTGGCTGTCAGCTCTCCCCTCTCTCCACAGCACACACGTACGTGTTCCAGAGCCCACAGCTCACGGCCCTTACTTGGAGCTGCTTATCTACAAAATATTCCACACGGCGGGGCCGATCCAAGCTGGTCGTGTCCTTGTGGCCAAGCTGTCCATATTTACCTAAAGGGAAATGAGCCGCTTGGCCATCCTCCCCCCTGGGCCTTGGGGCTTTTCCCCTCCAGGAAGGAAAATCAGCCCATCAACCAAAGTGCAGGGCTTGAGCCACCACTCCGCTAGTGTCTGCTCTGGAAATTCAGGAGGCCAGCACCACAGAGCCTTCGGGGCCACGCTGCCCCCCAGGTCCCCAAGAGGCAGCTGCCACCAGCCACGCCAGGCAAGATGTTCTTCCAGGTTCTCTGCTCCTAACCCCAGACCCCAATGCCAGACCAAGAGAGGTGTCATAAATGCTGCCTAACTCTTCCCTCAAGACAATTTTTCAGAAAGATACACGGGAAGTACTAATATCTACTTCTCTCCCATGTGGTCTCTGACTTCAGTGCGCTTAGATCTGTTCTAGGCAAGGGAATACGCAGCATTTCCGTCCCAGACTTCCCAGGGGTCAGGCCGAGGCCCCTGCTTCCGCCTGCTGCATGGTTGTCGTCTCCTGCCCTCTGCCCCCGGGTCCCTTCCTCCCCTGGTTTAAGCATCACACAAACAAACCTTTTACTTACCCCAGCCCCAGGTGTACAGCTCGCCAGTTCCTACAACCAGAAGGACAGTAAGGGGCTGTCACAAGGCATTTGTCTAGCATGACCTGCCACGGTCCAGAGCCAGCACCTTCTAAGTGTCCTGAGCTCTGCCTGGCATAGCACAGCATATTCTCTAACAACTGTCTAATCACACCCGGGGCGGGAGAGGATCCAGGTGGAAGAAGTTTACCTTCCTGGATGCCAACTGGTCAGCCGGGCTCTCACAGCTACCGAGTTCAGGAGGCTTAGCACCTGGACCGCTCGGACCAAGCGGCCGGCAAACACTAGCGTCCTTCCAGAAGGAGGGGCCTTCGCGGCCTGACAGCTGGGGGGCTACCGTTAAAGCCCCATGGGGGTTGGGGCTGTTTTCACTGAGGGAGGTGGCTACTCAGTACTTGTCAGAGACACTCAAAGTCAAAAGTTTTTAAGGGGATCACAGCCTTGTCTGCAGCACCAGCTAAGGGATGGGGTGGAGGCCTTCCTGCTCCATCGTCAGCCGCCCGCCCAGCCCCACTCACTTGTCACCACGGCTGTGTGCCGGGAGCCACAGCTGGCCTTGACTGCATCTGCGCCCCCGGGGAGATCCAGTAAAGCTGGGAAGGGCTGGAGGGCTATGAAGGGGGCCGGGGCTCCATCCTCACTCCCGCTGGGGCCACCTTCATTCAGTCCGCTGGCTTCAGAGAAGCAGCAAGAGAGAGTGAGGAGGATCGTGACCGGTAACGTGGAGCACTGGCTACACCTTAGCCATCCAGGACCTCAGGCGGCACGACAGCTCCATGAGGCCCCTGCCATCGACACCACGGCTGCCGCTCCCAGACCCCGCGTTCCCCAGAAGCGCTGGAGTTGACAGGTCAGGGGGAGTGCGCTGAGGAGGCAGGCATCAGCCCTGCCATACCCCCATCCCTCCCCAGAGCCCGGAGTCCTACAGAGGGTCCTGGGGTCCCAAGGATGTCCCGTGTCCCTTCTGAGCCCTACAAAGTCTCAGGCCAGCATGTGGCCAGGAGTCAGGAAGGACAGAAGCATGCGTGGAAGAACTGACCCTCACCTTCCCTTGCAACTGTCTTTCCATCCTCTGCCAGGCTCCTGGTGGGCAAGGCCAGCTGCCCGGACTCATTCCAGCCCCAGATATAAATATCCCCAGTCTCTGAAAAAGAGATGCAGGGGACCCATTAAACAGACTGTGAACCGCACCCTCACCCTCCTAAGGCCCCTGAATCCGTCCAAACGCCCACATTACCCACTAATGCTGCCCCACCCAGGCAGCCCTCCGGCCAGTGCCTCCCACAGGCCCCAGCAGCTTCCTGGTCTTACAGGCTCCCTTCCCCCTCAAGTGCTTCCGGCATCCTTTTTTTTTTTTTTTTTTTTTAAAGATTTTATTTATTTATTTGACAGAGAGAGAGAGACAGTGTGAGAGGGAACACAAGCAGGGAGCGTGGGAGAGGGAGAAGCAGGCTTCCAGCCGAGCAGGGAGCCCGATGCAGGGCTCGATGCGGGGCTCGATCCCAGGATCCTGGGATCATGACCTGAGCCGAAGGCACTTAACCAACTGAGCCACCCAGGCGCCCCCGTCCTTTTCTTTAAAGAGGGTCTCCTGGATCTTCCTCTCCAGTTTCACTTTTTCCCTTTGTTGATAAATTGCCCCCGCCCCACCTCCCACGTGTGAACCGGCCGAGCGCCATCTTGCACAACGCTGCCATGACAACAGTTCGGAGACCTGAACTAGGCCTCCTTGAGAACAGCCCCCAGACACACTTTCTTTTTTTAAGTAACACACATAATAGACCCTAAGAACACCCTTGGGGCATAAGGTCCTTGGATCTGCTCTGGAGAGGGAACAGACACAGAATTATTCTCGAACATTCTCCTCCTGGGTGTTCGCCCAGCACGGGCTCCCAGACTCTAGGGCTATAAAAGCAGGTCTGACGGGAGGGGGCGGCGGTCACAGCTGTGTTGCAGCCGCCCAAGACGAGTCCGGAAGCTCCCTTAGTAAACCGTTTCTTGTCAAGCTGGACTTGTGGACCTTTTTCTTTGGTCTAGAACTCCTTTGGAGATTGCTTCGCATAAACTTAACTTTCACAGAACACGCCACCACACACACTTCAGAAATGTATCCCTGGAAATTCCCAACGGCCTCCGTTTCAAACCCACTGAGCCCACGACACCCCTTTCCTCAGCCCCACCCACCACTGGTCCCAGTGAAGGCCTCTTCTGGAAGCTCTCACCTTCCTTGCCTCTCATGTAAAAATTCACTAATGACAGCAGCTCATTTTTATCAAATGTTTACTTTGTGCCAGAATTTTAAGCACTTTTCAAATATAATCATTTAATTATCAGAAGAGCCCTACAGAGGGTTATAGAACAACATCCCTGTTTTATTCATGAGAAAACAGGGGACACAAAGAGGTGAAGTGCTCCGCCCAAGGTCACAAGGGGCAAAGTGATGATCTGAACCTAGCAAGTCTGGCCTGAAGCATCTGTGCTCCAAACACTCTAACAAACTCAAGACCTCAAATTCCTAGCAACCTGAAGTGGGAGACTTCCCATCTGGCTGTTTCTAGTCTTCTCTTCCCGTCCCTCCCGTCCAGTAGTTTCCACGCGTGGCTGCCAAGCCAGACCCATGACAGGAGACTGTGGGGGTGGTGGTGCAGGCACACGACATTTTTAAAGCTGCCCCCCCCTCCACCCCCGGGGACAGAAGCGGCAGCCAGAGCCCCAGGTGCAGACCCTTGCAAAGACCACCTGCTCCCAGCCTCACCCAACAGCCTAGCAGTCAGCTACAGCTGGGGGGCCTGCCAGGGCGGTGGACTTACAATCCCAAACGAAGGTCCTCATTCTGGGCTCACCCTCACCACCATCATCCTCCCTGTGGACATCTGCGTGTCTGTGTGCCACACATCATGACCACCTGACGCCCTGCACCCTTTCTCCTCCATTCTCCTCAGCTCAGCTGCCCCCTCACCCCTTCCTGCGCCCTTGCGGAGTGTTTTAGAAACGCAGCCCTGGCTGGAGGCGGAGGCCTGGGAGAGGTAGGGAGCCCACCATCAGAAGACAGCAAACATTGGGGCGCCTGGGTGGCTCAGTCGTTAAGCGTCTGCCTTCAGCTCAGGTCATGACCCCAGGGTCCTGGGATCGAGCCCCGCGTCGGGCTCCCTGCTCAGCGGTGAGTCTGCTTCTCCCTCTCCCACTCCCCCTGCTTGTGCCCTCTCTCGCTGGGTCTCTCTCTGTCAAATAAATAAATAAAATCTTTAAAAAAAAAAAAAGACAGCAAACATCTGCAACAGTGCGAGTAGGTAATAGCCCCGGCAGAGGGCTGACTTGGAGAGGCACTGAGGAGTCCTGAAAGACCTGGCTGGTTAATATGGGATGAACGTGGAAGGAGGCCTGGCTAGACTACCCACCAACACTGGAAGAGGAGGAAGAAGGTTTGGAGCCTAGGAGACCTTGAGTTTGTCCAGAGAAGCACTATGTCACTTACCACTCACACACACGGAGTGCCAGCCACCGGCGGCCACCTCAGCCATGGGAAGGCCCTGCAGCGCCTCCAGCAGTCTCGGCTCCGACTCGGCCTCCAGAGTCCCGTGGCCCAGCTGTCCGTGCCTGCGCAAGGGAGAGCCCAAGCGGGTCGTCCTCCGCTTCCTTCCCCAATCACACGCGCGGGCCCCCACTCGGAGCCACGTTTATCTGCCCCCGCCCCGCGCCCCCATCCGGCCACGCCCCCCTCACCTGCCCTGGCCCCAGGAGAACACCTGGCCCGCCTCGTCCAGCAGCAACGCGTGCTCGGCGCCCAGCTCCAGCCGGCGCGCCCGCAGCTCCGGGGCCAGAGGCCGGTAGAAGGGCGGCCGCGGACTCACGTAGGCGCGCGCGCCGGGCAGCAGGGGCAGCGCCCCGGCCTGGGCCTCAGCGCCCGCGCCGTCTGCCCCCTCGGCCTCCGGCACCAGCGTGTGGGTCCACAGGGGCTCCCCGCGCAGCGCGGAAGCCGGCGCCCAGGCCTGCAGCTCCGGGCCGGCGCGCAGCACCACGAGGAGCGCCTCCGAGGCCCACGCGTCCCTGCAGCCGCCCGCCGCGCCGCCCGCCGCGCCCGACAGCTGCACCTGGCCTCCACCTGCGAGAGCAGAGAGCGGGCTGGGGAGCGGCCGGGCCACGCACCCGGGGCCCGGGGCGGAAGCGGAACGGAGGGGGGCGCTCACGGGTCACGACGGCGGTGTAGCTCCAGCTGGCGCTCACGCGGCGGACGTCGGCGCCCGCGCCCGGTGTCCGCAGCGGCTCGGGGCTGTGCACCTGGCGCCCGCGCCCCGAGCCCAGCGCCTGCCCGAAGCCGCAGAAACCGAAGCCGAACCAGGACCCCCGGCGCTCCTCGGCCATGCTGGCCGCCACCTGAATGGGGTGGGAGGCGGGACAGGGTTAGGAATCCCACCAGACTGAGGACGATTCTGGGCTGCCCAGAATGGGGGCACTTGCCCTGTCTTCCCTTTGACTCAAGCAAGCTCATTGCTCCACAGAGTAGGCACCAGGTATTTAAGCCGGACGGTCCCGCCCCCTGCAGCCTCTCCCTTGGACGCTGTCCTAGGATGTGAGCCCCTCCGGCTCCCAGTGTCAGGCACATTATCCCATGTCATCTTGGGAACCAGAATTACCCCCATTTGACAGAGGAGACTCCCAGAGAAAGTAACCGTTACACAATCACATAACTTAGGACCAAGAGGGGCAGAGGCCGAAATCAAGGCCCCCCCGACTCCACATACAGTGCTCTTCCCACCAGGGCAAAGCAGAGCGTTTGGGAGACAGCGCCCTGTGCGGGTTCAACCAACTCCAGGGTTCACGTGTTTGCCTCTGTGCCTGTGTCCTTGGTCCCTTTACTTAAGCTTTCTGAGTCCAGTTCAGTTTCTTCAGTTTTACAAAGGCAGGGGATAGGAGAGGGTGCTGTCTGTACGTACCTTGTAGAACTGTGCGGAAGAGATGGAAATAAACGGTTCACGTACTGGCACATATCACGACAGGCACAAGGCAAGTACTGGCTTATTAAATCCAGTACTTAGAGTTGATTTTAGAAAGTCCAGTGGTAGTTACTGGTTTTCAAGGGACCTATATAAACACAATTTCAACTGGACCTCACCTAGTCATTTATTCGTTCTGCAAGCATTTATTGTTGCCTTCCCTTGGGCGGATGAGAAAGACGGCTGTCTGCCCCCAGAGAGTTCACACATAAATCGGGAAGCGAATACACTGTCCCGTGGTTACAAAAACAACGCCCCTTTTTCCGTACAGCATGTTCGGCTTTGAAGTCAGCTATGGGGCCCCTCCTGAGACCAAAGCTCCTTGACCCAGACCTGGGCTCCTGACCCAAGGGGGCCTCTGACCTTGATCTTAACCCTGTGCCCTCCACCCTCCTCGGGCAGCTCCTCCCGGCGGGCAGTCTCGAGGGAGCAAGAGCGGGGATGCAGGGCAGCCGCGCAGGACCCGGGTGCCGGCCGCCGCGGACTAAATGTTTGAAGAGCCGCCCCCCCGGGCCAGGCGCCCATTGGCTGCCGCAGCCTCCCCGGGCCAATCGCCGGCGAGGGCGGTGACGTCACCGCCCGGGGCGGGCGGTCGCAGGGCGGTGCTCACCTCGGTACCCGCAGTCCCGGCCGCGGCCTCTCCGGCCCGAGCTCTGTCGAGCCGGCCCGGGGGTGTGCGCTGTGCCGCTGCAGCCTCGGGTGTGAGGTGGGGTAACCTCCGGTGGGCGCGGACCCGAGGCAGAGGTGGGCCGGACGGTCCCGCCCCCTGCAGGCCCGCACGGAGCTCGGGTTAGAATCCGAGCTGCAGGGCTGGCGAGGAGCGACCGCGGCGACACGGGCAACCCGCCGTTCCCCTCAGCCGCGGACGGCGGCAGCTCACGACCCACACGAGAGGGTGTGACGCCCAGCCGGAAGCAGTCGTACTAGGCGGGCGCGTCGGCGAGTTTGGCCTTCCATTGGCTCGGGGCCTGTCACTCGTCTCTGCGAGCCAATGAGCTTCAACCTGGACTCCCAGAACGGAAGCGGGTTCTCGCGGCTCTCTGCCCCGGCGGGCGGTGGAGCTCTCGCCCTCCCCTGGATCAGCTACAGGATTTTTCCGTGAGGGAAGAGCAGGCCAGGACGACACACGAACCCCAAATCCAGCGCACTGCCCAGTGGGGGCCACTGGGAACGCTCAGTACATAGACAAGAGTATTGAAGGACCAGCATCGACGAGTCCAAAGCCATTTATTCCCACGCGACTGAAGAGATTTTTATTAGCTGCCTAGGTTTACCCTGATCCTCCAGCAGGATTAAAAAGCGCTCAGCAGGCTCCAGGGTGAGGAACCCGCTGGAGTCCTTCCGTACAGGTAGCTGCGCTGTGGAGCTCGGCGGCGCACAGCCAGGTCCCTGCCTCCGGACGGGGAGCACGACTGACTTGCACGTCCTCTTTCTCAGAGGGCCGCCGTGCTCCGCTAGCAGGCTCGGGTGAGGCTCCTTGCTGGTGCGGCTGCCTGACGTGCCCTTCCCAGTGCCGGGAACGCGCGGCCGGCTTAGGACGCACCCTGCCCGTTCCTAGCGGGCTACACTACTACAGAAGGCCCCGCCGCGGGAGGCTGGAGGCAGTGCTGGCGCAGCAGGGCCGAGACTGACCGGGGTCCCTGATTCCGCAGAGGACATCAGGGGCAGCTAGGGAGGAGAGGCCAGTGTGCAGCATCCCAGCCCCCAGCAGCCAAAGCTGTGTCTGCCCTCACTCCTCCGCTGCAGCAGGTAGCGTGTGCGTGAGGCAGCCCCTCACTCTCCATCCCGGTTGGCTTTGATAAGCCCGTATTCCACGGCTTTCCCCAGGCAAGCCGCAGCAGCTCTCCTGACGGGGCTCTCCTTGCCCTTAGCCAGGACCGACAGGATCTCCAGCACCTCGCTCTCCATGAGGGTGCCGGCGATCTCTTTCGAGGCCTCCACCATGTTCAGTGCCACCACCACACCCCGGTGCTGCAGCTCCTGGTTGGGGCTCAGGAGCAAGGCCTGCAGGATCTCCAGCCAGTGTGTGGTCTGCGGGAAACAGGGCAGCACCACCACCGAGCGGCAGGCTCAGACCTAGCAGGAACACTCCCACGTGCCCTGGGATGTCCCCCCACCGGCCGCCATGCAGGGCGTTCCAGGCCCACGTCCCCTCCCCCGCTGAGAAGAGGCACTGACCACTTGGGGGACGCGGCTGCAGAGCGAGGGCCGCATGGAGGTGAGCATGGCCAGGCCCCCAGCAGCGGCCCGCCGCAGCAGCTCATCCTCCTCTCCGCTGTACAGCACCAGCAGCTTCAGCCGGTCATTGCCCTTGGCTTCAAAGAGGTCCTGTACCTGTGGCCAGAGGAGGGGAGGGGACCGAGTGAGCTGCGGCAAAGCCAGGCGGCGCACAGGTATCTCTGCGCACCTGCCTGTCAGGACCACCCGGACCCGCTCTCACCTCCTTGCTCATGGCCAGGTTACACATGCACTCCGTGGCTGCCCGGCGGATCATCTCGTGCTCCTCGAACATGTAGCCCTCAATCATGGGCACGGCCTTCTCTTTCAGGATCTTCTGCCTGCGGGGCCAGGGTGGAAAGGTCAGCAGCCTCAGAGCTCCTGCATCCACTTCCCCCACCCCCGCATCCCCATGCATTCGAGCCCCGGGTCAAGGACCTCTCGGGCAGTGTCCAAAGACCCTCCTGCACCAGGTATGAGCTGCGGTGGCTCCCAGCTTCTTCACCAGGCCTAGGAGGTAGCATGGGACCGTGGAAAATGCTCTAAGGTAGGAGTTCGGAGACCGGGGAGCTGGCGACAGTGCTGCTAACATCTAATATTTAAGCACTTACCCTGACCCAGAGCTTGGACTCTTTCTTAATCCTCTCCACGGCCCTACGGTGAAGGTGCAGGTACGCTTACTATTACTATTTTGCAGAAGAAGAAACCGAGGCTGAGTGCAGACAGGGAGCCCAATGTCACCGTTCTCGGTAACAGCTGACGCATACCACTTGGCCACGCTGCTGGGAGCGAGCCAGGTGCCACGTACTCGGTGATTCTGCGTGTATTTTCTCATTTAAAGCTCACTACCACTCCTGAGGTAGGTGCTACACCCATGCCATTCCACAGAGGGGAAACTGAGGCACGGAGCAGCACTTGTTTGCGGTTACACACTAGCAACCAGTGAAGTCAGGACGTGAACCCAGGCGGTCTGACTCCAGAGCGTGCACTGGTGGACCGAGGTACAAGTCAAACCTCCTGGCCTGTCTCCCCAGCTACAGAGAAGCCCCTGTGAGGCTCAAGTCAAGCAGTGACCGAAAGGTGCTCTTCAAACTGTAAAGTGCTGTCCTGGGGACCTTACCGGAGCCTCTCACTGATCCCCGCCAGGTTTGTGAGAGCCATGAGTGCCTCGAAGTTCTGCAGGCCTGAGCAGTTGAGGTGCAGCAGGGAGACAAGGGGCCGGACCACCTCATAGATCTGTAATACAGCCACCTGTTAGGGCCACTCATCCAGCCCCCACCAACCCCACCAACCCGAAGGTGAGAGGCCACCTCCAGACGGAAGGCGGCCCTCCCCACCCCAGGGCTTCCTGTCTGTCCCAAGGAGGAGCCACAGCCCGGGTCAGAGGCCATCAGGGCCCAGGGAGGGGTGGAGGAGAGGCCAGGGCTGGGGCAGCAGGACACGCACCCGCTCGCCAGGAAAAGTCATCTCCGGGTTGGAGGTGATGGTGAGCTTGGCAAGAGCCTGGGCTGCCTTCGTCTGCCCCACGTCAGTGCCTTCCAGGGCCAGCGGAAGCAGAGCCTGTGGGGACAAGCCGAGCCGTCAGGGTCTGAGATGTGCCCTGGAGGGTAAGGCCCAAACCACCAGCCCGGTCCTGACGGTGGCACGCTCACCTCTCTCCTCCCTCAGGCCTGTCGACACTCCCGCCCAGACCCTCTTCCTCTCTCCCAGGCCTCTCCTCAAGCTGCCCAAACTCTTCCACAAACACTAAGGGCCAGCTGCGGCTTGGGCTGGGCCGCGGGCCACGCAGGCCAATGACACATGAGAAAGGAGAGTCCGGATCTCGATGGGCACAAACCTGCCCCCGGCAGCATGGCTCTCTCAGCAGGAACACGTTCCTGCAGGTTCCTCATACTGTGTTCCAGCCTCGTCTCTGCCGTGGCAGCCACTGCGTCATGCTTTATAGACCATCGGGAAGGAATCTGGAAGGCAGCTTACCTTGCCCCCGCCCTGAGCCACCACAGTGCCACGGTCCTCTACCTCGTCCACCAACGCCAGGAAGACCCTGCAGGGAGACGGTGCGGGTGGGTGGGGGGCTCTGGGCGGCAGCTACGCGGGCGGCCCCCCTGCTCCCCTGCTTCCGAGTCAGGCAAGGTCTGGCTCACCTGGAGAGCAGCTCCCGGCAGGCACTGGTCAGCACGGGGCTCTCGGTCTTCACCATGCACGTCATGGCCGACACCACGCCGGCCTCCAGCAGCTTCTTCACCCGAGCCCGCACGAAAGCCGGTTTATCCTGGGAAGGAGGCAGCTTAGCAGAGGGGCCCCAGCTGACTGGACAGGGAGAGGGAGACCCTCCTCACAGCACCAATTGATGGGCGGGAACACAAAGGGAAAGAAACCCGCTTAAACGGGAGGCTGCTGCGGAGACCCCCAAAGCCTCTCAGCGGCTCCCTCACCTTGGGGTGCTGCTCGGGCACATGCTGCTTGGCGTACTTGGCCAGCTCCACCATCTTGGGGTCAGGCTCCTCACAGTCGTAGCTGTTGGTGCAGTTCACCAGTGCCGAGGCCACCGCAAAGAGCACTGACCTCTCCTCGGACTGCGCGCAGGAGAGGGGCAGTCAGGCGGCCGTCCCCGGGCCTCCACTTCTGCCCTCAGCTCCACCACCGGGGCAGCAGGATGAATGTGGGAAGCTCCCAGGCCCACCCTGGCCCCAGACTCTTGGGAGCTCACACACTCAACTTCCCTAACTCCCCTAGAAACACTGTCCTGCCCGACGCGGCCGGTGCAGCCCCGCAGGCCCAGGCTACGGAGCGGCCATGCAGGCTCCCAAAGCTCCCACCCTGGGGCCATGAGAGCCACTGCCCGAGACCTGCCAAGAAAGCCTGGTCGATTCTAATCGCAGGTACTGTTCCCAAATGACTAGAGGAACCCATGGAGCTACCCTGCTGAGCTGGAACAGAGCCTTCAGGGCAGCCTCATCTTCCACAAACTCTTCCTTCACGTCAGCGTCGAAGGTGAGGTAGGCCAGGCCCTCCACTGCCCAGCGCCGTGTGCCTGCGTCGATCTGGTCATTGCACAGCCACCTGGGGACACGCAGGGTAGTGGGCAACCATCAGAACTGGGGGGCTTCCCCTCTACACACGAAGCAGTTCACGTGGCAGGATCCAGGAGGGTCTGCCTGGGGGGCAGCAGGGTAGTGGGGAGGCCCCATCCTCCACCCAGACCCTCCTCTCGAGGCCTAGCTGACAGGTGGGGAGCCATGGCAACACCAAATAACTCACTTTCGACACTGCTTGGCCAGTTTGAGAGTGGAGCCTTCAGCAAACTGCTTCATGCTGAAGTCTGTCCCTCCAGCCGAGCCGAGCTTACACAGGCCCTGGAGGAAGAGGTGAGAACCAGCCGTGGGTCTCTAGGGATGGAGGCAGAGCTGGGCTCCTCCACACCCGGCATGGGCTCTCTCCCCGACATTCTGCCAGGCCCTCTGGAGGCCATGCACATCCCTACCAGGCTACTACCTAGAGCAGTTGGCAGCAAATCAGCTACTGGGGCGGTCAGGTGACACACATCTGGTAGAGACTGACGTATTGTCCACTGTGCAGTCCTGGACCCCAACCCCCCAGATCTGCACTGGGATTTGCTCTGTTCCTTTCCATGTCATACAGAGCTCTTTACAGGTGAAGCTAACACGTGTGCGAAGACAGGTGCCTCAGGCAAGGCAAGATCCTTCTGGGACGGAGACACCCAGGACTAAGTGCCCTAAGGAGGAGGACCAGCTTTCCCGAGGTGCAGCAGGCTCAGGGAGGCCAACCAGAGCCCAAAGCTCCAGCAACTGGGGCCACCTGGAGGCTGAGCCTTTCTACACGGCCCCTCCACCCGGCCGGGCCAACTAGCCTGGCCCAGCAGTCCCCATCTTCCATCATCTCCTCCTGAAGCTTCTCCCACCGCCTCCAGGGGGCAGCATGTGCTGTCCTGCATTCTCGGGGGGTCCTCTCTGGACAAGGCTCATGTCCCGGACTTGACCATGAGCCCTGTGGTAGAAGGAGCCAGGGCTCATGCCTCTGGCCTCGACAAGGCCCTGCATATCGCATATTTTCACCAGGCTGTGCTGGAGCCACACCCTGACACACCAACCACCCAAAAAATGCCCCTGCCTGCCAGTGGGCCTGCCCAACCCAGGCCTGCCCGGCTCACCACCAGCGCCCGGATGCGGATGCTGTCCTTCTCGCTGCGCTTGTACAGGTCCTTCAGCAGCGAGACGCCGTTGGCCGTGATGAATGAGGCCCGCTTGGCCTTCCCGGCCGCGTGAATCAGGGCCTCCACGGCCACCAGCTGCTCCTCCTCCTGCTCGGAGGCACACAGGGCCATCACGCTCTCCATGACGCCGCTCAGCTCCAGGGCCCGGTTGCCAGCTTCACATGGGCCCTGCAGGAGGCAGGACACCGTCTGGATGGCCTGCAGCTTCCCGGCCAGCCCTTGGCCCTCAAACCAGCTCCTGAGGGGCACAGGGTAACAGTGGTCACACCAAGGCCGGCATGAAGGGACTCTGCTTCCCTCCCTCCCCGTCCCCCGGCCCGGCATCTGCACTACCTGGGCAGGAACAGCAAGGAAAGCTGCCCCTGGGACCTCGGGCACATGCCCCTGGGCACTGGCGGCCCATTTTCTCTCGCTAAGGTTTCGGGCCTCCCCTGATCATACATCTGACCTAGGTTACTCTCGCGCACACCACTGTTTAGCTCCTTTCCTGCACTTCTCACGATCTGAAAGTGCTCTTATTTCAGGATTTGTCCTCAGTCCCAGCTGGAAGCTCCTTACGGGCTGGACTGTCGTGCTGCCCTGCGGTGTCGGAACGCACACCCCGAAGTGCTCAGTATGCACAGCGCGCGCTCGAGACGTTCGCTGCGGCGTAGAATGGAGGAAGAACGTCCCCCGGGAAGGCCACTTGGGAAAAAGAAGTGTGGTCCCTGCGAGGCCTCCCCAAGGCTGCTCTCCTGGTTGAAACCCTTTCACTGTTGCCCCTCCCCAAGGAGCGCAACCCCGTCGGCGCCCCTGGCAACGGGCCGCGGGGCCGGCTCCCTTACTTGATGTAGTTCTCACACAGTCGGTGGAAATTCTCCCTCTCGGCATCACACTTCAGGTCATCAAAAAGCTTGCTGAGCAGCACGGAGGCACTCATGCGGCTGTTCGTGGTCACTGCGAGCTCCCCGGGAGGCTCCTGCACAGAGCCCCCCACCTCCAGAATCTTCTTCAGGCCTGAAAAGACACACTGCTATGGAGGCAGCAGAAAGCAGGCAAAGGGAGGAGGTCCCCTGGGAGGGGCACGGACAAGCAGGGCCTCCCAGAGACGAGGGTACACAGCGTGGACAGCCGCGTGCAGGGCAGGCTCGGAGAGCCCTGGGGGCTGATCCACCGCCTCCAGGGATAGTCGTGGCGTCAGGGAAGGCCCGTGGAGTGAGGACTGCATGCTGGCCCTGCCCACGGGTTCCTCATCTGTAAAACTAAAGGGGAAAGTAACATCCAGGCTTCCCAGCATTATGGGGACACCAAAAGATGAGCACCCGATAAACGTCCTCATGGAGGGACTTTGCCAAACTTTCCTTATCTATTTTTCAAGGGAAAAGAAAAGTATCAATTGATTACTATATATATGTGTGCACATACGTACATATGTATTTTTTCTTAAAGATTTTGTTTATTTACTTGACAGAGAAAGAGTGCGTGCAAGCACACGAGTGGGAGGGGAGGGGCAGAGTGAGAGGGAGAAGCAGACTCCCTGCTGAGCAGGGAGCCTGACACAAACCTCAATCCCAGGACCCTGGGATCATGACCTGAGCCAAAGACAGATGCTTAAGCGACTGAGCCACCCAGGTGCCCCAAGTTCTCTCTCTGCCCAATGCAGGGCTTGAACTCACAACCCCGAGGATCAAGAGTCGCATGTTCCAGGGGCACCTGGATGGCTGTCGGTTAAGTGGATGACTCTTGATTTTGGCTCAGGTCTTGATCTCAGGGTTGGGATATCGAGCCTTGAGTCTAGCTTTGTGCTCAGCGGGGAGTCTGCTTGAGATTCTCTTCCTCTCCCTCTGCCCCTCCCTGCCCCATCACAGGCACGCTCTCTCTCAAATAATAAATAAATCTTTAAAAAAAAAAAAAAAGAATTGCATGTTCCCACTGACTGAACCAGCCAGGCGTCCCAAGAAGTGTGAATTTATATAGTAAACTTTTCTCTGAGTCCAGAAGTAATGCACACTCACTAGGGAACACCTCAGATACAGAAAGCCGATCCAGCCTCCCCGCTGATGCGCTGGCAGGCCTGCTCGAAGTGCACGCATGTGCACACGGGCACGGCTGAAGGGTCTCACTCTGGGCCCCTGAGGCCACAGTGCAGGCCACAGGGTGCACTTCGGTGCAGACCCATGGCCGGGTACAGTCACCCAAGCAAGATGTAACAGATACGCTCAGTCTCCTTCCCCCTCTTCAAAACTGGTCACCTACCTTGGTCAATGACCCAGAGGGTGAGGCTGTTGTTGGGGTCCTTCAGAGACTTCCGGGGCACTGCTTTAATCAGGAGGGTCAGAGCATTGTCCCGGCCTTGGCCGGAGACCCCCACCTCAGTCAGTAGGTCCAAGAGGTTACTGATGAGGACCTTTAGCTCCCGGGCAGGATCTGGCAATGAGAAGGCATCAGTGAGCCCCACAGTGGCGCAGCCCTGCCTGACCCCTCACCTTCCCAATAGGCCAGGGAGACACAGGAAGGGGAGATGAGCATCCTGGGCTCTGGGCTGGGCTCCAGCCTTCCCCGTAGGTACCCTCATTGCTTCGAATCTGGAGTAAAATACTGTCACTGAGCCAGATTCCTGAACAACCTGCAGTGGCAAGTGTGGTCCCCCAAGAGCTGGCATGGCTGGCTCGGGCCCTTCCCCTCCATGATCGCAACACCCAAAGGACCACAGACCTGCTTCAACTCACCCACAATGATGGCACCTTCTTTGCCTCTGAAGCCTTTCTTGACGCCTTCCTTGAGGGCATCAAATATAACCTGCAGCAGGTGGCAGGCAGCCAGGGACACGGCTTGGTTTTCCACGCCCAGGAGGGAGACCACACGCCGAGTTCCCAGCACACTCAGGGTTGCCACCGTCTGGGTGGGAGAGAGGGGGACAGAGCCTCCAGTTGGTGCAGGGCAGCCACAGAGATCCCTAACTGTGGGTCGTGCGTATGGCCAGAAGGGGAAAAAAACATCTGGGTGGAAGGCCAAGTGGAATCAGGGTGGGCCTGACTGTGTGACCCGGGGTAACACCAGGTTTGTTTTGGGGGAACAGCTTCCTAAAGGAAACATTCCAGAGGAATCCACCACTACCTCTCCTCAGCTCGTCAGAGACAAGGAACACTGTGACCCCGGGAGCAGCTGCTTTGGTTCGTGTTTCCCCAGAACCCCAGAAGCCTGGACAAGCTCCGTAACTCCCAAGTCCAAGGACACCTGGTTCCTTTCCAATGGTGACCCTGAGGTTCTGTCTGCAGCCTGAGGATGTGGACATGCATGGAACAGACGACAAGGCCTCTCCAGCCCATTTCTAAGCTGGATATCCCAGAGGGTCACCTGGGATGGGCAGGAAGGCTAAAGGAGGTAGACGGAATTCCCATGGCTTTACTTAGTCCTGGGAGACCCAGAAATATAGCCTGAGTCTGGCCTAAAGGGCTCCACGGAATATCCCATAGCTCTATCTCTGATCTCAGAATTATGGGCACCTCTCAAAGGAACCAAGGGTTGAGCTCCTGTCCCCTGGTCCAGCCAGCTCAGGCAAGAGCTAGGGCCTGGACTTCACCAGGGCAAGACTGTTCTTGCCCAAGTGTCTGTGCTGGACATGTCCCATCTACACTGACAACCAGTTCAGGGTCAAGCCCCTCCTATCTGGTCCCTGTCTCGACGGTACAGATGCTGTGGGTGACATCACTGACCACGTCACTGGCTGGAGGACACCCCTGCAGGGGAAATGCCAGTTTGATGGTTAGGGAAGGACGGGGGCCCCTTTCCTTGCAACAGCTTGCTTTTACTGTACAATGAATGAGTCCAAACAAGGCGTCTCTGAGCCGGCTCCAGGAAAGCCTAGCTCAAGCCTACTTAAAGTACGGGCTCAGGGTGTCATTGGGCTGCTTCTGCTTTTTACAGGCCCCAGTTCATCCCAAATCATGATGGTTTTTTTGGAGCCATTTTAAGTTTTCCTCTCATTACATGTCTCCTTGTACTCTGCCTTCCGTTCTTCCGGGAACAGTGAGGGGTGGAAGGGTGGGTGGGTGGATGGAGGAACAGAGGGCCTGACTGAGGCAGTAACTGGCCCCTGGGCCCCACCTACTCGTGACTGGTGCTCGGAGCAGATGCCGACCAGTGTGCGCAGAGCCGCCAGCATCAGGTCGGCCTCGCCCGTGTCCAGCAGGCGTTGCAGGAGCTGAACCCCGTTGCTCTGGAAGATCTTCTCAGCCCCAGCATCCTCCCGGGCCAGCACCACCAGGTTCTGGGAAGCCTATGTCAAAGAAGTGCACCATCATGTGGACGCTGCACACGGCAGAGGCCAGGGCGAGCCACGAGCCTGAGCTCTGGACCGCACTGCTTCCATTTAGCAGCTGAGTGACCTTGTCATAAATGTAACCTCTCTGAACTTCAGTTTCCTCCAGTAAGTAAGCAGAAGGACACACGCAGGCCCCAGGCCCTAAGTTCTCGCTGGGAGCCCGGCTGCGTGGCCCGAGGAGCAGCATGCACCACAGCAGGTCAGCAGCAGCTGGGGGGCCAACACAGACTCACAGCGAGGGCACCACCGGGGTGGGGGGGGGGGCTGTAGTGGGAGTTCTGCCCCCACTCGCTCAGTCCAGACCTATACCTTTTGCTTCTTCTCGGTGCCCTTCTCTTGTGGGTCCAAGAGTATCTGAAACATCTGTTCCACTTTGGCATCCGTTGAGGACATGTATCGCACCTACAACAAGCCAACGAGGCACGGAGGAGGTCACTCTTTCCGCCAGAGACCGCGCATTCCCTGTGTGCTCCCTTCTGCTCCTCCCAGGGCCTGGCTCCTGTCCCTAGGAGGCACAGCCAGGACACCTGGGCTTCGGGCTCGCACCATGCCACCTGGGCGGGAAGAGACTCTCCTGGCCGCTTCACCCAAACGTCCCACGCCTGTTTTCCCTTCTAACCTACTTCCCGCTCAGGCGGCAGGGGTGGCGCCAGGGCTGAAGGGAAGGCAGCCTGTGAGCCGCGGGGCCACCCCCGCCCGGAGGTGCCCTCCATGTTGTGGCAGCATGGGTGCTCTGCCCGGGGCACTCAACCCAGCATTGACACCTGCAGCAAGGGAGTCAGCGGGCCACGAGGTAGCTGCAAACACTCCCTGGGACTCCAGAATTCTCTTTCTGACAACTTTTAAAAATCATCTGATTGAGCAAGATCATCACAGGCCCTCTCCCGACCCACGGCCCAGGGCATGGATGGTGGCACGTACCTAGCACGTGTGCCACTCCCCGCTTCCCCCTTTGCATCCATGGCGGACATGACCAACCAGTCATGCATGGAACGTTCTGCTAGGCCCACCAACCTGCTTCCTCATCCATCTCAACACAGGGCTCAGGCAGCTCCTGCTGACCAAACAGAGCTGGCATGGAGGAAAAAACGACCTGCTTTCCCAAGTCTCAACCTTTCAGTAAGGTGTTTGCCAGCGTATTACATGCTCTCACTGTGACAGCATTGTAACATCACGTGATCTGCTTAATTCAAGCTTGGTTGTGGTTCACGATGGGCTTTAGGTCCTTTTCTCCTAAAGTAACGTTTAACATATGTACTATACCAAGAATGTCTCTTTCTATACCATGAAGTTAATGGATGAAGCAAAATCTCTTTGAAAAACTCCATCAATCCCACTCCTTTCCCCAAGGGTCATGCTGTTATCATTTTGACGCATATCTCTGAAAATATTTTTCTTCAGATTTACACACCCAAGTGGGCCCACAGAAGAAACACGGTACTTTTGAGGGTGTACGTGGGGTACTGTTTCAACATAAACGGTATCATACTATGTGTGTTATAGCAAACTTGGCTTTTTTTCATTTAAGAAGTATTCGCTTTCTGGGGCACCTGGGTGGCTCAGTCGGTTAAGCATCTGCCTTCGGCTCAGGTCATGATCCCAGGGTCCTGGGATCGAGCCCCGCATCGGGCTCCCTGCTCTGCGGAGAGCCGGCTTCTCCCTCTCCCTCTGCCTGCCGCTCTGCCTACTTGTGCTCTATCTCTCTGTCAAATAAATAAATACAATCTTTAAAAACAAACAAAAAAAAGAAGTATTTTCTTTCCACATCTATACATGTAAATCTACCTATTCTCGGTAACTATGACATAAGAGTCCACAGTAAGGGCAGCACCCCACTTATTTAGCCATTCCCCTATTGCTGGGCAGTTAGCCAAGCTCCAATTTTTCATTACAACAAACAAGGCTGAAATAAACACACACGCCTGCTCGTGTACATGGGCAAGGTTTCTCCAGGGAAGACAGCAAGTAAACATACTGGATCACAGGGTACGCTCATTTAAAATTTTAAGAGCTATGCTCAGGCACTCCCCGAAGGAGCTGTACCAATATATACCAACTCCGGCAGTCATGAGCAAGCCCACCACTTAAGCGTCTGCCTCCCTTCTAGCAAAATGTATATACTTTTAAAATTTGCCAAACAGACCACCGAAAAGACAGCACCTTGCTGTTATTTCCATTTGCTTCTCCCTAACCACTAGCAAGGCTGAGCATCATTCCATAAGCTTGTTTGCCATCAGTATCTCCTGTGTTTACATCCTTTGCCCAGATCCATTTACCAGTGTCCCTCTACCACTTGTCAATGCCTCTCTCTCTCTGCCTCTCTCTCGGTCATTCGTGTACCTTCTCCTGAATCTGGCCTCCGATGTTCCTCAGGGCCTCCTGGAAAACTTTGTTCTTGGGCTCCAGGCTCACACATCTCTGCAGGTCGAGGACAGCCTGGTCAAGGCGGCCCAACTTCTCTAGGGCTTGGCTGCGCCGGTAAAGTGCTTTGACATCTCCTCCATCCTTTTCAATGGCTGAGCACAAACGGGAGCTCTGTCAGCACCCATGAGGCCACTGTCTCCAGGCAAGAGCAGTAGGGAAAGGTCTTGAGGGCCCGAGGAAGGTGGGGGGACAGATGTGGGGTTCAGTATTCCAGCCTCAGAAAGGTGAGGGTAGCTGCAGAGAAGGAAATGCCCGAGGAAGTGGAAAAGAAAAAAGGCAGAGGTGTTTCTGGGGCCAAAGGGAAAGGAAAATGTGAAGGTGCAGTGGTCCCAGAGTCCTTGCCCACCATTAGAAGCCCCACAGCTCTGCACCCCAGCCCACAGTCCCCTACCTTTGGATGCCTCGGTTTCTGCTTTGTCGTAATCTTCCTGTTAAGAAAAGGAACAGGAGCTTGAGAGGCTGGTCGTCTCCCTTTCAGGGCACTAGCTGGGCAGCAGGGCTGTGCCCTAGAGCCACTAGATTCCCCACCACCCCGAGGCCCAAAAGACATCAGACAAGTAAGCGCAGGTGGCCTGGGAAGGTGAATGCCCAGTCGGAACCCAAACAACAGCGAGCTGGGCAAACCGGACCCAGGGAGGGCAGAAGAAGAGCAGCCGGCTCCCTCACCAGCTTGAGGTGGCAGGCGGCCCGGTTTCGGTGCAGAATGGCCTGGTCCTGGGGCGTAGCACCCAGACCCAGGGCCTGAGTGTAGGCCGTCAGGGCGCCCTCGTAGTCCCCGCATTTGAACAGCTCGTTGCCCTCCTTCCGCAGCTGCTCCGCCGCGCTGGCCTGTGGAGGGAATGGGTGGAAACGTCGGGGGTGGGCTCAGGCCAGGGCCGGGGAAGCTGGGAGAAAGGAGACCGGGGGTCAGGGGCAAGTCCCGTGGAGGGCCAAGACTGGGGGAGAAGGAGGCCGGGGAACGGTCAGAGCAGGTGGGAAGTGGTGATGGAGCGGGAGGATGGGTACGCACCCCGGGGTCGACCGGCCGGGGCTTGGGGGTGCTTGGACCACTCACAGTCATCGCGGAGCAGGCGTCCAGGGCGCGCGCAGGCGCAGTCTCTGGGGCGGAGGGGGACCAGGCTCAGGAATCTGGCGTCTTCTGCCCCGCCCCGGTCTTGCGTCAGAGGCGGAGGCAGGGGAGGGGCGGGGCCAAGGCGAGAGCGCGCCGGTGGGCGGGGCTCTGGTGGGCGGGGCTCGGGTCCGCGGTGCAGACAGGCCGTGGGCGCGCCTAGTCTGTTCTCACCGGGACCTGCAGGGGGCGCGCGGCGGAGGACCCAGAGGGAGGCCGGCAGGGGCCCCGGCGCCGGCCACCACCCCGACCGCGGCAGAAGTGTACGAGGTCGGCGGTCATCAGGGCCACGAGCAGCAGGGTATAGAGGCCCAGGGCTAGGAGCGGGCCCCGGCCCCTGTAGGAGAGGGGAGAGTATTAGGGTGCTAGCCCCAGCCGCGCGCCTCCTGCTGCAGCCTGTCAGTTACAGAGCCGCTGAGGGTCCGGAGAAAGCTCAGGACACCCCTCTCCCCGGATAAATGTAGAATTCATAAATAGAAATTCAGGGGGCTCACAGGTGCCATGAAGCCATCCATGGACAGATTCAGTTTTGAAAACCCCGACTATAATGGCTGTAATCCACTACAAGATCCTCTTAGTCTGACACCCGTCCCACCTCACCCCAGTCCCACATTGCATGCAATGGCTCCCTGTTACCCGCTTACACAGTCCTCTGAGCTTCCTTTCTCATAACTGTCATTATGTATTCACGCGATTTTCTGTTTGAAGTCGGCCCCTCCCCTCGTCTGTATGTTACAAGCCTCCCGCCCCAGAATTTAAAAACAGAACTCCGGATGCTGGAACACCTTGCCAGTGTCCCAGTGGCTCTGGGGCTTGGAGTTCTCACCTGAGGATGGGTGGGGGCGGAAGGGCGGACAGGTTGACCTGGTGCAAGGCCTCAAATTCAGCCCGGGTGCAGCAGGAGCCCCCTGCAGCCTGCAGGCGGCAGCAGTAGGCTTCCTCCGGGGTATCAGAGAGCCGAGGACAGAAAAAACCGGGGTAGTAGCGGCCATCAGCGTCCCAGGTGGTCTGGCACAAGTCGGGGTGGTGGGCCAGTGCTGAAGGGAGGAGCAAAGGGGCTGGAGACAGGCAAGAATGGCCTGCCCACACCCAACTCCAGCCCTTCTGGAGAGTGAAAATGATCAGCCATTATTAAAAGGGCAGGCTCCCTTCCCCGCCCCCACCGGCGCCCAGAGCAGCTCATACCCTGCAGTGATTGCAGGGGCCTGAAGAGGGGTGCGCGCAGAGGAGGTGTACCTGAGAGAGAGGTCGGCTGTGCAAGCGGCACCCAGCTGAAGAGCAGCAGCCGCCCCACGGTCAGGCCAGTCAGCAAAAGGCCCAGCCTCCTCTGAAAGCCCATGAGAGGTCACCTCCACCTCAGCGCTGGTCTTAGGAACCCCTTAGGAACATCTCTCTTTCTAAGCCATGGCTGCAGACAGGAGGGAAATAATCAAAACCGCACGGCCTCTGGGCGCCAGTAACACAAACCTGAAGCTTCTATCACAGACCTCTGGAGAGAGATGAAAGTGACCAAGTTTCTATCTTCTGTTGGAAAACGTGGGGACTGTGTCTCCCAGCTGCCTAAGGTTTTCTGAGCTGAAGGGGAAAAGGTTCAGCAGACTAGAGGGCAGAAAGGCATGAGAGAGAAGTTGAGGCATTAGGCTGAAGAACAGACAAGCATTTAGAGCCAGGTGTATTTCTCTCTACCCACTCTCAATTTCCAGGCTGCTGTGTAAGCCCTGGGAATTCTGGTCGTTCCATTCCAGGCCCCAGGGACCTCAGTTACAGCGTTTGGAGCTTCCCTCCCTAACTTCTGAATCATGGCAACCACTAAGACTAGCTGAAAAACAAGGGCAAGTCCTTCCATTAACTTTTCCCTTGAGCCCTTGTCTGCCCCAGCTACCAGCCAAAACATAAAAGCTATCAGTCTGATTGGAGTACTATACTTTGCAAACCAGTTCACAGGAAAAGCTCTTCCAGGGTCTCCAGGTCTCTCTTACCCCTTAAATCTCATAGATGCCATCTGCCGAGACAGGGAATTTCTCTAGAAGGCCCAAGGCCACCAGCCAATAGTGTTGTTATTCTAGTCTATGGAGACCTTACAGTGCCATGCTCCCAGAACAGCATGACAACAGTTATCATCTGAGGGGCCCACAGCAGGTGTCTGGGGACTGAAGCAGGAACACTTATGGTACAAGAAAGAAATGCAGCACCTGAGAACAAAGAAGACAGTTCTTGCAGAAACATCACTGCTGCCTGGGAGTCTAAACCTGAAGCAATTAGGCAGGCTTCTAGTGTAAGCTCCAATTTCCAGAAGGTCAGGCCGTAGGGTCTTCTGGGCCCAAAGGTGAGGCTCCCATGCCCATTCCAACCAGTCCCTCCCTGCAGGGAAAACCATTTTTAGAACACTTTGAGAATTTTCAGAGCATTGACATTGAAGATTGTCTTTTCATGGGAGGAGAGGATCCTCCTGGAAGAGGTTGTCTTTGACCCCAGGAGGCTAGGTGAATTGCCCTTCCTCCAAAGTACCATGGTCCCCTGTGTCTTCCTGCCCTGAATCCAGCACACTGTGAGAACATTGTCTTCCTCCTTCCCCGAGATTGTGGGTTCCCAGGGAGGCAGGCCATGTCCTTCTTGCACCCCCAGCAGAGCGTCTGAACCAGGGGCTGCGATGCTGAGGGCAGCTCCCCACACCAGTTGCCGTCTCCGCCAGGACGTCAGCTCCAGAGAAACCTGCGTGCGTCAGACTCCCCAGTCACTGGCCTCCGCGGAGCCAGGGGGCGCTACGGACGCTCCATCTGTGCTCCAGGGGCTCCCGGGACGTCAGTCGCCCGCCCCACCCGCGCAATGGGCTCCGAGGCTGCGCAGCTGGTGGAGGCTGCCGACTTCGCGGCTCGCAAGCACCGACTGCAGCGGCGAAAGGACCCCGAAGGGACCCCCTACATCAACCACCCTATCGGTGGGCGCACCGCCCGGGGAGCGACCGCAGCGGTGTCTAGGGGGTGGGGACCGGGAAGGGAGCGCGGGCGGAGGGCCTACGCCTCATTGAGCACCTACTCTGTACCAGGCTTTGTGCCGGGCACTTTCCGTATGTAAGTCTCACGACCCGGAGCGGTAGGCATGATTGTTCCTCTGCACAGTTGACACCCAAAGAGAGTAAAGGCCATCTGGCTAGTGAGAGGCCACATCTGGCCCTGCAAAATCCGCAGCACGCAGCCTGGGACTCCCTCAGGTCTGACTTCCTGCTTTGCCCCGTCAGGTGTGGCTCGGATCCTGACCCATGAGGCGGGAATCACTGACATTGTGGTGTTACAGGTAACTCCCCTCGTTCTCTCCTAGGAGGCTAGGGTGGGGATCAGGGACCGCATTTGGCCCTGGGCACCCCTTGCCTGGAGTCACAGGGCTAAGTGGAAGCCTGTCCCCAGGCAGCCTTGCTCCATGACACAGTGGAGGACACAGACACCACCTTGGATGAGGTGGAGCTGCACTTTGGCGCTCAGGTGCGGCGTCTGGTGGAGGAAGTAACAGATGACAAGACTCTGCCCAAGCTGGAGAGAAAGCGGCTGCAGGTGGAGCAGGCACCCCACAGCAGTCCCAGGGCTAAACTGGTGAAGCTGGCAGACAAGCTGTACAATCTGAGGGACCTGAATCGCTGCACCCCAGAGGGTACGCGCCCCCCCTGCCACCTGCTCTGAGGGAATGGGGAGGGATGTCCTCCTTCTGGAGGCACAGGTTGGTCAGTTCCAATGGAAAAAAAAAAGAGCCTCGGCCTTCTTGTTGATTCCCCCGGCTAATCCTACTAGACCACTCTGATCTTTCACACCGTAGAAGTGCAGTAACTGGGCCAAGGGGACGTTTTCAGGACAAATCCCATCGGGAACATCTCGTGGCCCTGCACCACGCCCTCCAGGAAGTGGGCAAAATACAATGCTGTCCTGGATGCCATGTGAGCAGTTTTCTGTCCATTCTCATGCAGGATGGTCTGAACATAGAGTCCAGGAATACTTCGAGTGGGCAGCGCAAGTGGTGAAGGGGCTTCAGGGAACAAACCGACAGCTGGAAGAGGCTCTAAAGCAGCTGTTTAAGGAGCGGGGGCTGACACTCTGAGCAGTGCTTGGAGCCATCAGGGGCCCAGACTCTAGCCTTGGCCAGGCCAGAAAGGATTCCTATTCCAGCCTTTCCTTGCCTCTCCATCTCCCTTCCTGACTGGTTCAGCCCAGATACGAGAGGCCAAAAAATACTTGTCTCTTCTCACTCTGAATGTGTCCTGCGGACTAAGCTGAGCCCTGGATTGTGGAAATCAGATGCAGCCCGTCCAATCCTAATGCACTTACTGCCCTTTCTCCAGGCCTTGGGTCTGTTTGCTATTCTGTATGAGTGAACTCTGGCCCCTCGGGGACTCGGGCTTCTGGAAACACTAGTTCATAAGTCATTATGGAAAAATAAAGCATTTTGCGTAAAGCTTTAAGTTCTTGCTGCTCCTTCCTCAGCCTGCCAAATGGGGAGCAGGTAGGCGGGATACCTGCCCTTCGGCAGGGCAGGGTACCGACTGCGTGCCCCCAGGGACAGGTCGCTCACGTTGAGGGCCTCGGACCCACCCCCCCGGCCCCCGCCCCGAGCCTGGCTTCCTTATCAGTGAAATAGGCTGTGTAATTACTAGGGTTAGACTAGGTCCCGTCTCAGACGGAGCCTGACACATAGGTGTTCAAGAAATGGTAGTCTTCCTCTTTAAGAAAGTTGGTCGGGATGACAGATGTTTTGGAAAGGAATGCCACCTGCATACCAGCAACAACAGGACAGGGCCGGTGGGGGTACTGCGCGTCCCTCACCCCAGACCGCCCCGAAAACTCGTCGCCGTCCCCAGGCCATCCCAGATCTCAGCCCTATCACGCCGCCGGGTCCTTTGGTTGCTAAGTGACAAGAACTTCCGGGCGCCTTCGGAAGTGGCCACTGGGCGGCCCCGCCCCCGGAGGCCTGTGGTGGGCGGGGTCTGGGAGAAGCGGCCGGCCGCTAGGTGGCGTCCGTGCGCGGGGGTCTGCAGGTGACGGATTTCTGGTCGCCGCCGAGCCGCTGAGGCTTATTGGCGAGGAAATTAAGTCAAAGGCCATTTCGTGCTAGACCACGGTGGTTATTTACCCAAAGAAGGCCCCAGCGCAGTTTCTGCAGGAAAAAATGGTGAAGGGCCGCAAGAAGGCGACTTTAAAAGGAAAAGTTTCAGGATAGTCCCAGGTAAATGGATCAGCAAAGTTCAAAGTTCAGTGTAGTCCTCTTAAGGCTGGCCAGGATGTGGTATGTTTTGGAGAATTTTGGTTTTAGTTTAATAAATTATTTGCGGGGAGGTAGGATTACAGGACTTTTAAAAACTTTAATCCTGGGGCGCCTGGGTGGCTCAGTCAGTTAAGTGTCTGCCTTCGGCTCAGTTCATGATCCCACATCCTGGGATCGAGCCCCGCATCGGGCTCCCCGCTCGGCGGGTAAGCCTGCTTCTCCCTCTGCCTGACACTTCCCCTGCTTGTGCTCTCTCTCTCTCTCTCTCTGTTAAATAAATAAATAAAATCTTTAAAAAAAAATTTAAGATTTTATTTGAGAGAGAGAGCACAAGCAGGAGAAGGGGCAGAGGGAGAGCATATCTAAGCTGACTCCCCAATGAGAGGGGAGCCTGAGGCCCGGCTCAGTCTCACAACCCATGAGATCATGACCCGAGCCAAAACTGAGAGTAGGACACTTAACCAACTGAGCCACCCAGAGGCCCTTAACTCAATATATATTTTTAAACAATCAGAAACTTAAAAGTTGGAAGTACAGTAACTTTTTCCCCTAAGCCATTTGAGATTACAGGCATAACTCGAAGATATTGCGGGTTCAGTTCCAGACCACGACAATAAAGGGAATATCACAATAAAGCGGTTCAAATGAAACTTCTGGTTTCCCAGTGTATGTAAGTTATGCTTACACATATACTGTCGTATATTAAGTGTGCAGTAGCATGGTCTTTAAGAAAACAGTGTACCTTAATTTAAAAATACTTTATTGCCAAAGAACTGCCAATCATCATCTGAGCTTTCAGTGAGTTGTAATCTTTTTGCTGGTGGAGGATCTTGCGTCCTTCATGGCTGCTGACTGATCAGGGTGCTGGTTGCTGAAGGTGGGGTGGCTGTCGCCGTTTCTTTTTTTTTTTTTTTAATTTTTTTTTTTTAAGGTTTTATTTATTTATTCATGAGAGACAGAGAGAGAGAGAGGCAGAGGGAGAAGCAGGCTCCCAAGGAGCAGGGAGCCCGATGTGGGACTCGATCCCAGGACCCTGGGATCATGACCTGAGCCGAAGGCAGACGCTTAACCATCTGAGCCACCCAGGCGCCCCTGTCGCTGTTTCTTAATAATTTAGCTTGCCACATTGACTCTTTTCAATCGATTTTTCTGTAGTGGGCAATGCTGTTTGATAGCATTTTACCCCTAGTAGAACTTCTTTCAACACCATTTGTTGAAAAGACTGTCCTTATAGTACTTGTTTTTGGAGTATTTTGTCATAAGTATGTATCACTCTAACTTTTTTTTTTTAATTTGTCATCTCTACACCTAACGTGGGACTCAAACTTGCAACCCTGAGATCAAGAGTTGCATGCTTTACCGACTGAGCCAGCCAGGCACCCCTGTAACTTTCTTTTGCTTTAGCGATGCTTTTGAGATTTATCCCTGTCAATGCACATGAATGTTTAGCTCATTCCTTTAAACTACTTTCTAGTATTTCATTATATGAATGGACAGTATTTTCTTTACACATTCCCTTTTTTATTTATTATTTGTCAGAGAGAGAGAGAGAGAGAGCGCGTGTGAACGCACAAGCAGGGAGAGCAGCAGGCTCCACACTGAGCAGGGAGCCTGATGTGAGGCTTGATCCCAAGATCCTGGGATCATGACCTGAGCTGAAGGCGGCAGATGCTTAACTGACTGAGCCATCCAGGCCGTCCCTGTGCATTCCTTCAAAAAAAATTTTTTTTTTATTTAAATAAGCTCTGTGCCCGATGTGGGGCCTGAACCCACAACCCCAAGATCAATAGTCCTATGCTCTACCAACTGAGCCAGTCAGGTGCCACTATGCATTGCCCTTTCTGACAGGTTTTGTTTCCAGCTTTTCACCACACCACATAACACTCCAGTGAACATCGTCATCCATTTCTTTGTGCATATGAATCATGAGGTGTGCTTTTATTTCTTCTGAACAAGGACCCCAGGAGTAATACCTAACATTATTACTATCTGGAATATTCATTCTTGCCTCTTTTAAAGCTATATTATAGCTTCTAGCCAATACTTATTAGGTCTACCCACCATTGGTTTATGCACCCTGGATTTTTTTTTCTGAAGAACACCTTTGTTCTTCCGCTGAAGTTTTGTACACTGCAAACTCTTAGCCTTTGCATGTTTGGAATGCCATTTCTCCCTCACTCTGAATCGGAGCATAGCTAACACCAGATCCAGAGTTCGCAGTTATGTTCTCTAAGTCTGATTGTATTATTTCATGGACTCCAGGTTATCTATTGATACTAACTAGATGTCTGCTGTCATTTTGGTGGTCTTTCCTTTTGGAGTCTCTTTCTGGTTGATTTTTAAGGTTTTTTTTGCAATATATGTAGGGGAGGATTTTTTTAAACATCCCTTTCTTGGAACTTGCTGAGCACTTTCATTCCAAGGACTCATACATATCTTTCTTCATTTCTGAAGAACCGCACCCACTATCCTTTTGATGGTTTCCTCTTCCCTACTCACTAGTCTCTCCTAAAAGTGCTACTAAACATTATGTCAATGCTTCCAAGGCCATCTGCCATATTTCTTTTTTTTTTCTTTTAGGATTTTACATATTTATTTGAGAGAGAGAAAACGCTCCAGTGGGGGAGGGGCAGAGGGAGACAGAGTCTCAAGCAGGTTCCCCCGAGTGCAGAGCCTGACACAGGGCTTGATCTCAGGACCCTGAGACCATGACCTGAGCCAAAACTGAGAGTTGCTCAACCAAATGAGCCACACAGGCGCCCCTATCTGCCATATTTCTTAACCTCTCTTTTATATTTTCCTTTTAGCTCTGTGGTATCTTCAAGTGATTCCTCAGCTCTGTTTTCCAAATCCCTCTTTGTCGTCTGCACCAAATCCAGTGTTTCTCCCACATGTAGACTCTATTTCAATAAAGTATTATTTGGGGCTGTTTACATTTTGTCATGTTTTTCCTTGTAGCCTCTTTGCTTTCTCGTCCTGTGCTCCTCACTTGGCCTGGTTCTGGCCTCTCGGCATTCCTCGGTCATTCTCGGTTACCTGTGTGTCCCACGTGGACTCCGACGGCCTGGCACAGCTCCCCTCCACTGCTCTTTCCCTTGAACTGTGCAGCTTCCCATCTGCTCAGGGCCATCGCTGTTCTCAGTTCTGGGTCAAAAGGGGAGTCCCTCCGGTCTTAGGAGGACTATGCTTTTGCATTGTGAGTATCTCACCCCCCATTCGGAGGCATCAGGAGTTGAGGAGGTAACATTGCAGGTGTGCTCACGCCCTGGTTTCAATGCAAGTCCTTCAGCATGCCGACAGGGAAACCCGTCGCCGTCGCCGCCCCCCCCCCCCCCCCCCCCACCTACCGGAGAGCTCCTCAGGGCTTCCACACTCCGTGCTGGGTTTTAAATCTTCAACCCTCTCATGTTCCAAGGGCTGGGAAGTCCTCATCTCCCACCCCTCCAGGTCTCCTGTGCCCACAGAGTTCACTTTCAGTTCAGGCTTATCCTCAGTTCGGGGAGGGTCCAAAGTCAGGACCCAGACTGGACAGAGACTCTCTGCAGATCCAGTTAGTCCTGGTAACCGTTAAGAAGTTCTGAATCGATTTCCCACAGACCCTAAGTAAAATCAGGGTTTGTTTTGAAGGATCTGGCCTCCTCCTCCCTCACCTGTTCTTGCTATGAGACCTGCCCCTCGAAGTGTTTATGTGTACACAGTTTTGTTAGTGAAAAACAGAGATCTCGATTTTGGGCGGTGAGCCTCGTTCCCCCCACCCGGACTGTGCTTCTCCCCCTCCATGAGGGCGTGAGGGCAGGTAGCCGACTGCTGTGATGGTGGGGGAGGCAGGTGAGCTTCCACTGAGAGACGCTGTTCTTTCTACGGGTCTCTCTGCCCACTCCCCAGGGAAGCTGAGTCAGAGCACAGTCTGTGCCTGGCTCGGCCTGCACAGGAGGATATGGTTCTTGGTTTCAGTCCACCTTCCCAGAGTTCCTTTCTTTGCGGAAATGGGGTAGTTCTAAGTGGCTGGAGGGGTGCAGGGAGGAAGAGAATTCTAGTGCCAGGGGTTGAAGTTGCCTCTGTGTCCTGTCCTGGTTCTAATTATGATTATAACCCTCAGAACGGAGGCCTCAGTGCCAGGGCTCCATGGTAAAGGGCTGCTGCTTGCCTTAAAATCATAGGCCCATTTCCAAACTACTGTATGCAAAAGAATCGCCTGGAAGCTTGTTAAAAATGCAGATTCTTTGACTGCTACCCCCCAGAAATGGGTTCAGTAGATGGTGCCCCGGAATTGGCTTTCCCTCCCACACACAACTGGAAGGTCTGTCTCTGGTTCTCGTTATAGGGCTGTCTCAACGAGGCTCGGTCTCTGCTCCATGGGCCCCTCATCCCCACATCCAGGCTGAGGGGCAGCCCTCGCCAGGACAGGCCAAAAAGCTGGGCCTGAAACACACACTCCTGGTGATTCTGGACCACATCTTGAACACCGCTGCCTGGAGTAGTTTTAAAAGGCCAGTGTGCATGATTAAACATTGTTCCTGGCAGATGAATAATTCCATGGTACATCAAAGACCTCCAAAGGTAAGAGCCTTTATTCTGCTCATTTCCGGGGCGGGGGGGGGGGGGGGGCGGTTCACAGAGTCTCCCTTATCATTTGATTACAAGTCACGTGATACTAGCAAATACCACCTACTGTGACATAACTGCTTAGCGTCCTTTACTAATAAGATTACAGTTCCTATTTATTAAGCTCCTCTAGGTACCGGGCACTCTGTGCTGAGCACCTCACATTGGTGATCTTATTTCTTCCACAACGATTTAGACGGGCTTCCATGTGCCCTGGCCCGACGCTGGCAACAACAGCCCTGGATGATCTGGAAGAACTCTTGTTCGGGGAGTGACTGAGCAGGCCCGGGGGACCCTCTCCAAGGACCCAAAGCAAGCTTTTCTCCTGGAGGAATTAACTCATCAATATTGGAAGTGCAGCAAACATTTTCTCCCAATCGGTCATTTGTGTTGTAACCGTGATGTTTTCCATCATACACAAACTTTCAATATTTTGGAGTGGTAAAATCTGTTTATCTTTTCCCTTATTAGATCTTTTAGGTTTCGTGTTATGTTTAAAACAGAGCCTCCCACACCAGAGATATAATAATCTCCTGTATTTCCTTCAGTAATTTTGTAGTTGGAACTTTTTTGGTTTCTTCCCTCGAACTAATTTTTGTGGCAACTGTGAGTTACAGATCTAACTCTTACTTTGAGGACCAGTTGTCTTAAACCCCTATTTATTAAACAATCCATCTTTTTCCCCCACTTCAAATACTCCTTTTATCCTACTAAGTTCCTGTCTACCTGGGGGTCTGCTTCTGGACTCTGCCTTTTGTTCCATGAGCCTGTCTGTCCGAGCCCACCCCAGGTCACAGGGGCCACTCCTGGGCAGTCCTTTACCCCCTCAGCGCCCTGACTCACCAGCCCCTGACTCACCAGCATCAGAATTTAATATTCTCACATATTTACTCTTCCACATGAACTTGAGAACTTATCAAATTCCCAAAGTATCCAACCATGCTGGAATACACTGAATTTATGGGTTGATTCAGAGAGAACCGAGATCTTTCCAGGAGCATCATGTCTACCGTCTGTGTCCGCTTACAGAATGATCTTAGTAGGTCTCCCGCTGACTCGCTTAGATTTTATAGGTCGGCCGTGCTATCGTCTGCAAATAGTGACAGTTGTAACTTCCTCTCCTTCCCCTGCTCTCCTGCAGGGGTGACAGTGCCAGGACACTGCTAACGAGTGCCCTAGTTTCCGACTTGTATGGGAATGCTTGTGGTTCTTTAGAATGTCATTGACCGCTGGTTTGTGATAGAGACTTTTTTATCTAGATGAGGACGTCTCTTTGTAATCTTAACTTACTAAGATTTTTAATAAGGGATAGACCTTAAACTTCACCAAATATCGTTTCCGCGTCTATAGAGACGATCAGAAACTTTTCTCTATTAATCGAAGCTGAAATGAAGGCTGATGAGCAGCCGTACTCCCTAATGTACGCTATGTGTCCCCAGTCCCCACGCCAGGAGTCAAACACTTCTGTAGAAGGATGAACCCCCCCACGTAGGGCTGGGGCTGAAAGCCTTCTCAAATTGCTCGCACTTATGGGCGCTTGGAGGCTCCACTTTCTCTCCAGGGAAAGGAGGTGTGCCAGACCAAATGCCCCCAGGATGGGAAGGAGCTCCCGAGGACAGTGGTGTCCAGAGTTCGGGAACCAAAGAGGGGTCAGGGAGGATGGAGGACCCCCAAGTCCCTGCCACCACCCCACACATCAACACACACAGACCAAGTGCCCGCGATGAGGTGGGGGGGAGGTTTGGTATCTGAAGCATCCTCTGAGCTCTGGCCATGACATGGTCTCTCGTGAGTCCTTCCTGCCACCCCACAGCCCCGAGCCGGGGAGGCCAGGGAGCTCTTAGGGCGGAACCGTCACAGAAAGCAGGGATTCCTCTGCTGCCCCAGTGCTAACTCTGGGTCCCCATCCCCCTCCTCCCAGCCATCACTCAGCTCCTGCTGGTCACATCCGGACAAGCAGTCCCTCCGTAACCGGAGGGCCCCCCTAGAGCCAGGTCCTGCCTCCAGTGACCCCGGCGCTGGGCTGCTACCCACTCAGTCTCCCCTACCTGTTCTGACCCTGCTTCTCCTCCATCCCATTATGGGACAATGATGGGTGCTTGAGCCTGTGCCCAACTGGGCGCCACTCATAACCCAAAGCTGAGGCCGGCACCGCGCACTCTGACCCAGGGCCCTCTTGTCACGATTTCACTAGTGTCTGCCCTGTCTACCCGACACGGGGCTTGGGGCTGCCACCGGACACAGAAGCAACGATAAACAGAAAATGAGGGCGGAGCCCAGCGTGTCACAGTTCTGAGAGGTAGATCGGGACAGGATACCCATCCGGTTTGTCCCACCCGACCTCGTGTAAGAGGCAGTCTCTGTGGATGAACTTTCTCTTCAGGCCACAGGAAGCCCTAGCCCAAGCGGAGGCGGAAGGTGGCGATCTCCATGGGCTCCAGATAGACGTCAGTGCTGTTGGAGGGTGAGGCCAGAGGGTACAGTAATGTCAGGGAGGTCGGCTGCAGGAAACCCACGTCCAGGCCGTGGAAGAGGCTCCCCAGGGCCGCCTGTGGAGAGGAACACGGTACGGGGCTGTGCTGGGCGCTCTTCCTCTGTACGCCCGGTCACCTCTTGAAGAACCTCACGGAGGCGACATGGTGCCTCCCTGCACGTGGGTCCTTTAGGACCACGTCTGGGTCCACGCTGGGGTTTCCCACCTCGTCTGACAGCGGCCTCTGCTCACGGAGCACACGTCTCCGGCTGTATGCCCTGCCCCAGAACGTGCCCCCACCAGGCCTCGCTTGCTTTTCTCTCGTCAACAGCTTCTCCCTTTCTCTCCAAAACGCCCTGGAGGGACCCCCACCCCCAGTCCCACCCTCACTGCCCCCCTCACGGCAGCCTTCCCGTTTTCCTGCCCATACCTGGGCCGCGCTCACCTTGCCTTGGCTTGTGGTGCAGTTGAAGCCCAAGTTCTTGGCCTCAAGGCCACAGTCGAACCCCTTGCGGTGTAAGATGAGCGCAGTTTCCGCCGAAGGCAAGGCGTCATCCTGGGTGACAGACACACAAGGGGCGGTGGGGGGGCCGGGGCCACTCAGGGCTCGCAGGTGGAAGAGCACCGCTATCCAGCAGGCAGTACTGGGCCCGGGAGGAGTCCGGGTGCGGAAAGGCTGGAGCCTGGCCCTGGGGTGCGGAGCGGAGCGGGACACTCACCTCGGCCTGCAGCGTACGCAGGTTGAGCAGGTGGAAGTCACAGGGCAGAGAGGAGGCCAGGGGATGAAAGGAGCGCAGACTGGGGCCCGGGAGCTGCCTCTTGGCTACGGGCAGGGCAAGCACTGGGGTGTTCAGGTACATGGAGGTCAGGTGGCTGAGGAGGGACGGGTAGCTGGTGGAGCGGCCATCCTGGACCTGCAAGGTTGGCCCGAGATGCGGGGGAGGGGGAGGGTAAGCGCGTGCCCGGGTCCGTTCCTCCGGAAAGAGCTTCCCCGATGTGTCTGGGAGGCTCCAGGACCCTTCACACACACGTGGCCACTTTCCATCTCACACAACTTAGGACTATTTACGACTTTTGAGGGTTTTTGCTTCTAGGACATTACCACAAGCACACACCCCATGCTCTGAACACCATCTCCCGTCTCGCAGATTCTCAGAGGGAGGGAGGAGAATGGGAGTCAGACAGACGTGTGCTTCACACGGATGCAGGGGGTACTCAGAGTGATCCTGCGGTTCCACGTAAGGCCCCATGTCCACAGCACCGGCCGTCGTCCTCGGGCCCAGGGGTCCCCACAGTTGTGTCCACCGAGGACTGCTGTTTAGGGGGCTGACCTGGACTTTCTCTCAGATCGCCACTTGTCCATATTCCGGACTTCTATCCCTACCACCACCCTCCTTCCAATTGCCCAGAATCTCTCACTTCCCCCTCCCCTGACCTCTGTCCCCCGCTCAGCCGTGTCCTCACCACCACCCACAACCTCTCCCTCCTGTGGCTCACTTCGAGCCACTGACATTTCCTGCTTTAAACCATCACCGGCCTCCAATCTCCCTGAAGATCCACCCTGCTCCTGCTGTTAGAGCGACATGCTCAGGGCAGAGCCTTCCTGCTCTGGTCCCTCCCTGGCCTCCAACATAAAGTCCAGAAAGTCTCCCACCAGCTGTTCCAGGCCCACTGCAGTCTGCCCCAAACAACCCCGACTTCATGCTAGCCCAGCCACGGCCACTAGAACTTTCTGCAAAGACAGAAACACTATACCTGCGCTGGACGGTAGAGTGGCTGCTAGCCACTTGTGGCCGTGGGACACTTGAAACGTGGCTGGTACGAATGAAGAACTGAATTTGGTACTGTATTTAGTTTTGATTCATTTAAATATCCACACGTGACTAGAAGCTACCACACTGGACAAGCAGCTCTAGTCTAGCTGAGCGAACTCACTGCTGTTCCCTGTTCACACCGTCTCTCTTGCCTTCCGCCCGTGCCTCGGTTCATGGGATTAGATCGGACCCCGATTCACCACAGCTGTCCTTGGCCGACCCGTCCTCCAGAAGCAGTCCTCTGTCCCCCAGCTCACGGCATTCTCTCCCTCCTCAGCACCAGGGGGCATATTTCTACCTTAGTTCTACACACAGACCTTGGCACCCCCCTTCCCCCGAGCGAAGTCCTAGAGAGCAGGGTGAGTAACGCAGATGTTTGCGTCCCTCTGAGGCCCAAAGCACAACAAGTGCTCAGGATCTCCTTGGCGAGTGAGGACTGAGCCGCAGACTCGGGGGACTGAGTGGCAGGCCCTGTCATCCGCAGGCTCTGACGCCAGTTACGACTCGCTAACGCTAGTTCCACACCCCATCGCTGGCCCTTACCTCGAGGTTACCGCTCCTGCTGCTCTGAAAGACCAAGTCCCTAAACATGGCTGCCAGTTTGGAGAAAAAGCCAGGCTGGTGGGGGCAAAGAGAGCCATGAGATGAATGCGGCCGGAGCAGAGAGGGTTAGAGGACGCGGTGGGGGTGGGGGGCACAGAGGATGCCGGGAGAGGCTGTGGGAGACGGAGGTGCCAGGCTGGGATGGAGCAGCAGAGCGTCAGACTCACTCCCCACACCCCCGGAAGAGCCCTACACTCACTACCCCTCGCCCGCCTCTAGCTCTGCCGCCCAAGGGACCAGCCTGACCTGGCTCCCGGGGAGGGAGGCCCAGAATTTACCTCACTGCCCAGGGTTCGCCGCTCCAACAGGAGGCGGAAATGGTTGCAGGTTCTCTTGTTGTCCTTGAGCCCTTGGCCCAGACCCCGGTTGTCGTCCTGCATCAGCCGTCGGTCCAGGATCACCTCCAGCTGGCCTGGGGACGTTAACTGTGAGCCCCGGGCCTGCGACCCCCATCCCCAAGCAGATGTCGGGCTTTGGAAGAAGAATCCCCACCACAGGCCCCGAGGGAAACGCCCGGTGAGCTTGCCGGAAGCAGTCACTCGGGAGAGGACGCACCCTGGGACCTAGGCTGGAAGGGGGCTGACTGAAGGGCCAGAGTCACAGATGAGCGAGCAAGAGGCCCAGAGCGGGCAGGCGGGCGCTGTGCCTCAGGACTGGGGGCAGGGCCGGGAGCTCAGGCCGGGGACCACATCTGGACTGGCCACTTGCACGAAGTAAGCAAGCGAACACAGAACTGCTCTGGGAGGCTCAGCGCTTGCTGCAGAAGCCTGAGGCCACGCAGCTCGGGCAGACTTTGCTGTGACTAGAACATGCCCGGCCGCCCCTGCTCTACACTGGGACGGACTCCAGCTCGGCCGCCGCATCCGTCACAAGGGGAGCGCAGACGGCAGGCAGATGGCAGATCAGACACAAGCTCACATTAGGTATCACTGAGCGGTGCCCGGCGGGGAAGAGATGGCAGATGATCGCCTAGGGTTTCTTTGTAAAATATGCTTGGGGAAGGGGCTCACCGCAAAGCTGACATATGTCGGGGTGAGGATTTTTCCCAGCATCTGTTTTTTTTTTTTTTTTTTTTTTTTTTAAAGATTTTATTTATTTATTTGACAGAGACACAGCGAGAGAGGGAACACAAGCAGGGGGAGCGGGAGAGGGAGAAGCAGGCTCCCCGCCGAGCAGGGAGCCCGATGCGGGGCTCGATCCCAGGACCCTGGGATCATGACCCGAGCCGAAGGCAGACGCTTAACGACTGAGCCACCCAGGCGCCCCCCCAGCATCTGTTTTTTTAAGACTCTCTTGAGGAAGTCTACTCAGGTGGCCCTATCCCTCTCCCCAGCCCAATTCTGACTTCTGTAGTTCCTAAGTGTTTCTACCCTGAGCACCCTTTTTTGGGAAAGATATCCGGAAGTCCTAAAATGACCCCAGGAGTATAAAACAATAATCCTGGGGCGCCCGGGTGGCTCAGTCGGTTAAGCGTCTGCCTTTGGCTCAGGCCGTGATCTTGTCCTGGGATCGAGCCCCATGTCGGGCTCCCTACTCAGCGGGGGGGTGGGGTCTGCATCTCCCTCTCCCTCTCCCTCTGCCCCCTGCTCGTGCTGTCTTGCTCTCTTTCTCTCAAGTAAATGAATACAATCTTTAAAAAACAAAACAACAAGCAATAATCTGAGCACCCTGTTTCCCTAAAGGGCAGAGAGAACCAAGGGGGCGGGGCGACACCGGGCTCAGCTAGCAGCCAATGGCACAGACAGCCGGGCAAAATCTGACAGCAGGGCGATCCTGGGCGAAGGGGCAGCAGAGACACACTCCTTCAGCAGGGGGTCAGGCCTCCAGTGTCCCGGCCACCAGCCCCCAGCACAGCCTGAACCAAGTGCTCTCAGCTCAGCCCTGCACAAAGGCTCCAACCCTAACGTGGAAGATCTGAAGGCCTCAGAGGCCAAGTGCAAACTGCTCCCTTTACCCTGAGGACACGGAGCCACCTCAGCTTGCCCAGCATGCCCAGCTCCAGCCCAGTACTCCTCATGGCTTTGTTTCAGTTAAGAACGCCATTCTCTCTTTCAATGACCGTTAGTAGGGAAACACTATATATTTTTCTCCTTTGCTAAATCTTTTTTAATTAAAAAAAAAATTTTTTTTTTTTTTTTAGAGCAAGAGAACAAGAGGTGGGGGAGAGGGAGAGAGAGAATCTCAAGCAGGCTCCATGCCCAGCGTGGAGCCCAACGTGGGGCTCAATCTCACAACCCCGAGATCACAACCTGAGCCGAAATCAAGAGTCAGACGCTTAACCGAATGAACCACCCAGGCACCCCTGTTAAATATTTCATTATAACATCAGACGCACTTTTCCGACCGTCCCTACTTCCATCCCTGGCCAGGGGAAGGGGGCTGCACAGCTCAGTTAAGAATCACTGTTCAATACCCTGGTGCTTCTTAAAAGGACCCAACAGGACCCCCACCCCCAGGTCACCTCCATGGCTGCCTCCACTAGGGGACAGGGTGACAGCACGCGTCTGCCTTCCTGCCATGCCATGTGTGACTGACAGGTGCTGTTAACGTTCTCCAAGCATGGAGGTGACGTGGACTGGAAAGGGGTGGGGCCTGCTGAGAGGAGAGGCCCTGGGACACAGATGGGCTTCTGCCTCGTCCTTCACCCTCCCCATAGCCCCCTAGCTGCCGCTCCCCACTCACCATCGTGCAGGCTGGAGACCCCCAGGGCCTGGGAGGTGTGTAGCGTGAGGCGGTTGTGTGCGTCCTGGATGTAGGCCATGACTGGCATGGGGTAGAAGTTGGCCTGCAGGGGCAGCTTCTTCAGGTAGCGCCGGGGCTGCACCTGGGACAGGAAAGCCAGCAGATCAAGGGTGTCCGGGCACCATTTGGGCCCCAGGGGTTCCCAGTCTGAAGGAGTCCCTGATCACTCTCGCCTCGGATTCCTCTTCCCCCCATCAGGGCACACTGGTGATTCCCAGGGCCCCGGGAATCACCTGAAAGCCATTGAGGTCCGTGAAAAAGGCACCCTGGCTGTCAATGTCTGTGTGGATGCGCAGGGCCAGCTCCTTGTTGACGTAGTCACGGATGTCCACCAGGGATGACATGTCCAGAGACAGCCCCTCCACCCCTGGGCAGAAGGACAAAGGGAGAGCATGGAGAGGCCTGAGAGATGGGCTGGGGGAGGCCGCGCACAACCCCCCGGCAACTCCCAGCATTTCTGGAGGGCCTTCACTGCAAGAGAATTAACGTCATCCCCGTCTCAGATGATCCGTTTGCTGGGAACAGACACATGAGCAGAGAACGGGCAGAAGGAAGAGCGTGGCATAGCCCCGTGCAGCCCTGACCTTTATTCTGACCTTCCTCATCGAGCGGGCTCACCTGGCAGATTATAAAGCCGGACCACCTGGCGGACATGCTCGTAGTAGGCAACCACCTCGGAGAAGAAAGGGCCTTCGGTGACACGCAGCACAGGGGGATCCTTGGGGACGTAGGGCTGGGGACAGAGCAGGCGGCAGCTGAAGCCATAGCACGGAAGGCGGAGTGGGGAGGTACCGGCCCAGCGTTGGCAGAAATACCTGTTCCCAGCAGGCTCCAGCCGGAGACCCCAGGCTGAGCTGGCCCGAGGCCCCAGCTGACGCTCCTCAGCCTACCCCACTCCCAGAGGCAGCGCGGGCAGAGCCCCCGGCAGGCAGGGATGGCCCTGGGAGAAGGCCCATGCCCTCCCCCCTGCCTCAGTTCACAGGGCTCCTCGGACCCTCCGTTAGCGGGGCCCCCCAGGGCCTGCTGAGTTTTTGAGGAGTCTTTACGGTACCTGGGCCTCCCCATCAGGCAGGAAGAGGTAGGCTCCACTCTTGTCTTTGGACCCACGGGTGCCATAGATGAGGAACTCCATGTCCACCCGCTGCTCCTGCTCCTCGTCCGCCCTTCGGATGCTCTGCCAAAAAACACAGCCCTGACCCCTGGCCCCACACCAGCATGTCAGGCCTGCCCCCTGGGAGGGCACGGACGAACTCCCCCAAGGAGCCAGCCCAGCTTCCCCATGCTGTGCCCCCCAGGAGCCAAGACGGCCCACTCCGCGGCACCCCCCGCCAGTCAGGCAGCAGCTCAGCTCCGGCCCACCGCCAGGCACGCCCTCCCCAGCCCCCTGCCCTGGCCCTTTACCTTGAGGAGCCCGGTGAGGCCTGAGAACCAGACCTGCATGTAGCGGTTGCTGAGGGCGAAGTCACTGGCGCCCGAGTCAATGATGCGCAGAGGGAACGCGTCCTGCCTGCTGACGGACAGCTGCCGGCCGTGCAAGTAGACGCGCACGGAGGACGGCAGGGTGCGGTGCCCGTCCAGGCCCAGCTGCAGCTGCAGCACGCCGAGGCCCAGGGCCGGCAGGCGCATGGGCACAGACACCTGCCGCGGGAGGGGCGAGGGAGGGAGGGGTTAGGGAGGGAGGGCCGAGGGAGGGAGGGAGGGGTGAGGCAGCGCGGCCCACGTAGCGTGCGCATCCATTCTGGACGCGGGCCTGGGATCTAGGCCTGGGGCATTCACTTCCTCACTGAGAAAGTCCAAGCAAATGCTGATACCTCCTGGGGCCTCAGTACGCTCCCCCCCCCCCCCCCGCCTCCGAAAGTGGAGGTGACATCGCTTGCCTCTGGTCACTTTCAGGAATCTCACCTGATACCTGAGCAACTACGAAGCGGGAAGCGCACATTAAACTTTCTGTAAACACTTGCTGAATGAAGGAATGGCAGGGCAACCTAGCCCCCATTTCTAGTATTCTCCACGTCCACCCGCTGCTCCTACCAAACTTCGCCTTCCTTTCGAGGACAGACTGAAGTCCCAGGAGTGACTGTTCTCTGGGCAACCCCCTCCCCAGGACCCCTGTCCCCAAGCTGGGCAGGAAGCGGGAGGGTGGGAGGCTGGTGTCACAGGCAGAGAGAGGCCCCGGGTCAGCACTGAGGGCTGGGGCCCACCCTGGGGGCCCCTGCTCACCTGGTAGACATCAGCGACCATGTTGGTGGCAGAGCTCCAGTGTGCGCTGATCTGCACCGCCAGGGGCTGACCCTCCTCTGAAAGGACACGCACCCGGGGCGAGCTGACCAGCAGGGACACCACGCTGAGCCGCTCCTGTTCCAGGGGGTTGAAGAGCACCACATACCTGCGGGGAGAGGCAGGCTCACCTCGGAGGCCACTGCTCCCGGGCACCCACGGGAGTGGTGGCACCCACGCTGAGTCCTGCGGTGCTTGGGCAGGTGTGGGTGGGAGATGGTGTTGGGAGCCAGAGTGGCTTCGCCTCCGCGCTTGGCCTGGTCTGGCTCACCTGGGTGAGGAATCCAGCTGGATCACTGTGCGCTCCGGCAGGGCGTCGTGATTTAAGCGGGTGTCATCCTGGGATTAAATGGGTGGGGAAGGAAGAACCGTCCTGCGGTTGGCCTAGCTCAGAGCCTTGCCTCCTCCCCAGCCCCTGCCTGTCCTGGCTGTGGACCACTAGCCGCACTGGGCACCGATCTTTCACTCCAGGGCAGGCGGGAAAAGAAGAGCAACACCCTCGTACCGCAGCTCTTGGATGGGACTGCACGCTCCCGAGAGCGCCCCGAGCGGATCGAGAAGTGGGGCTCACCATTTGGAGGAAGGGTGCCTCGGCATCGAAGTGGTAGGTCTCTTTGTCCCCCAGCACCAGATAGTGAGCTGCATTGATGATGACCTGCTTCAGGTTGACAAGGGAGCGCAGGAGCCTGGGGGCGGGAGAGGGGGCAGGGGGTGGGCATGGAGAAGACAGCCACCGACAGACCGTCCGCCTCTCCAGCAGGAAGAGCCCTCGGCAGGCCTGCCCACTGACTGCCCAGCTCGGCCTTTCTTTAGGACAGCGGGCCGGGGCGTGGATCCGACGCGGAGGAGGACAGCCCCCACCTGACGCCGTAGTCTGCCACGACGGCCTCCTTGGCCGTGCCGGTGATGGCATCGTGGTGCTGGAAGAGGCCCAGAGTGCGCCGGGCTTCCGTCAGGAGGGCGAAGTTGGAGAGCGGGTACCGGCTAGCCAGTCCAGAGCGGCGGGCGTGAGCTACAGCGAGGCTGTACAGTATCTCTGCCCCCCTGCCCAGAGAGGGGTCAGTCAGCCTCCCGCCCATACGACTCCCAGGCCGGCCGTGCTCAGCAAGCCCCGCCCCCTTCTTTCCACCACGTCTCTGCCTGCCTTGTCGCCAAGCCCTTCCGGTGCATTCTGAGCCGATCCAGCTCCTCCTTAAACCCCAAAGGCTTATTCTCCTCCCTCCGGCCTGGAAGGGGGTTGAGTCTCACCGCAGGTGGGCTTCCAGGACCCGGTCCAGGCTCTTGTAGAAGGGCCGAGAAGTGTAATAGCCGGTCCAGTAATGGTCCTCCCGGTCCGCATAGGAGAAGAAATCCCCGCTCAGCACAGGGAACCCTGGAGGCCGGGCGCCTGGCTCCACCCCGGTCCTCTTGTACAGAGCGTCAAAATAGTCAGAGAGGGTGCCAAACTGGGCCTGTGGAGACCCCCCAAACCCGCTCCCATCAGTTCCAGAGTTTCTAGGAGTTGTGGCCCCGAGTGCTGCAGCTGAGCGCCAGGAGTAGGGACTCTGCCTACGCACAGGCAGTCATGGCACGTCCTACCCTGCTGGCCCACACGCAGACGCGGGGGGCCCAGGAAGGAATTCTGACATAAAAGGGAGACCCTTGGGGCACCTGGGTGGCTCAGTCGGTTAAGCGTCTGCCTTCAGCTCAGGTCATGATCTCTGAGTCCTGGGATTGAGCCCCGCATCAGGCTCCCTGCTCTGCAAGAAGCCTGCTTCTCCCTCTGCCCCTCACCCTGCTTGTGTTCCCTCTCTCACTGTCTCTCTCTCTGTCAATTAAATAAATGAATAAAATCTTTAAAAAAAAAAAAAAAAAAGGGAGACCCTTGCCCAAGAGTCGGGCACAAACCCCTGCCCTGGAGCTGGTAACCTGCCAGGCCAGGCTGCAGCACTGCAGAGGGACCCCCCACCCACCCCCCAGCTCGGCGCCCCCTCCCACCTGCACGTGGAGGTCGGGCTTGCTGTTGAGGAAGTCAAAGAGCCGCTGGTAGTTGAAGAACTGGGCATCCCACTCCTGGGGCTTGTCGTATCGGAAGTCGTCCCCCAGCGGCACCAGGAGGACGTTGCTTCGGAACAGCCGGGACTTCTTCCGGTACTGGTCCAGGAGCAGCGTGGCCCTGCAGGGGTGGGGGGAGAGGGCCCGGGCCCAAGTGGAGTCTGGGCGGAAGAGGAACCGAGCAGAGCCAGCCTCAGAGGGCCCCTGAACACACCCAGCGAGGAGTCACGGGGCCTGCGGTGGGCATCTCCCGGAGTGGGAAACCTGTCCCCGGGAGCCCCGTGTTCTCTGGACGGTTCTGACAACAGGGGAGGTCTTCCTAGGCTGGGCTGCAGTTTCTGGCTACAGGTCCCGGACTCCAGGGCCGCCCTTGGACACCACGCAGAACGCAGCACTCCCCTCCCCTGGGGTTCTCCTTCAGACGTATGCAAGACGTCCTCTGTGCCTCCCCTTCCGGCTCCGCAAGCCCAGCTCCTCCGTCGCCTGGGTCCCTCCATCTCCAGCGGTTCCCCAGCACCCTGTGCCTGTGTCCCTCAGAGCGCAGGGCCCGGCACTGGATGCAGGCGTCCAGGTGGGCCACCGGTGTGGGGGCGCATCAACAGGGGTGTCTCTGGCAGCCCTACGGTCACCCCCGGGGCTGACGTCAGCCAGCGTGCATGTTTCCCATGCCTGCGGTTCAAGTTCCTTCTCATCCTGAACTTTTCTATGCTGTTTTCTGAGGCTAAGAGGGGAACCTTACGTTTATATCTAGTAAATCTCATCTGGTTAGATTCGACCCACATCACACACAACCTGTTGAGATCTTGGAGGATCCCGATCCTGACACTCCAGCTTCACTTTGCCCACCAGGGAGCAAACACAGCACAACACCAAAGAGCCTAGAATCAGAGCCAGACTATGCCAGCTCCACACGGACTAGGCTGAGTGACCCTGGGCAAGTTACTTAACCTCTCTGGGCCTCGGTTTTTATAAAATGAGAATGTCAGTACCTACCATCATGATGTTATGAAAATTAAAACAGATTAAGCGATTTAATATATATTAAACACTCAGAACTGTGCCTGACTCATAGCAGAAACTATAAACACACATTCATCATTTTCTTTTTCAGTCAAGTTACTCGTGAAATCAATAAAAAAACAGAGCCTTGCAGCCTCTCATTAAAGCCCCTTTCTCTTTTCAGACCAACCTAGTAATTGGCACATCGCGGGTACCATGGTTCAACCAGCCACTGATCTACTTAACTGTGCTGATCCAGCTGGTACTTTCCTACTTTGCTCTCGAGAGAGGACTCCTTGAACACCGTTTTCCCCTAATTTCTCAGCCTATTAAGCCTTTCAAAGGAGAAAACGTAGTTACTCTCATGACTTGCTCTCCTCAAACCTGGGCTGGCATCTGTAGGTCACAGATGCGCTTTGGGAAATACCAGGCCTTAACAGCCCTAGATTCTTGCTTAGAATCGGCATTCAGATTTCTGGGTTTCAGAAACAAAAGACCACTTTCTTTCCCTTTGGTCACATGTTTCACCTCTTGAACATCATGGAAATCAGAGTTACTGCAACATGAAAACCAGTTCAACTTGTTATATTCTCAAGGCCGGTCGGTTCCGGCCAACCCACTGTTCTAGGTCACTCTTAACCTGCCCTTTCCCAGGGAGGGGGCGCTGACTTCAGCAACAGAGACATCTTTAAGGGTCCCTAACGACCCTCAAGAGGGCAGATGGGCTTTCTCTGAGGCTGGGGGCCCTTGGGCAGGACTGAGTGAGATTCCAGGTCCACGAGCGCTGGGGATCCTGGCCAACTTTGGGCTAAGGCAGGATGCCTGTGCTAAATGAAGGCACATTAGGCCACAGGGCAAGGAACTTTACCTATTTTGAGAATTGTTCACTTCTGAGTCAGTCAACCAGCTCTGGCTGGGCAACATACTCATTTGGGAAAATAAAACCATTCTGGCAAAGGGGGTTCCCTAGGGCAGCTCTAGTTTTCCAGGGAGGCTCAGAAAAGGCGCTGCACCTTAGCGGCTGTGGACCTGAACTCACCACCTGTGCCCACCCCCCATTCTACAGAGGTATGACCCGAAGCACCCCCGTGCAGCGGAGCCGGGAGCGAGGCCAAGTCTCCCGGCTCCTCCCTGCAGTGAAATGGCCCAGCGCAGGCCGGGGACAAGTACCTCTCGGCCACGTTTGCCTCTGTGACTGCCCGGGGTGGCACCTTCCAGGGGCAGTTGATGCGTCCACCCGGCAAGCGTTTGAAGTCAAACTGGCAGCAGACCTTGGGATCCGGGCCACAGGTGTGGGGCACATCATAGCTATAGAAGGGCATCATGTGGCAGAAGATGTCCGTGTCGGAGTCCGAGTCTGGAGAAGACACAGCGGGCGGTCGGCCACCAGCAGGCAGCCTCTGGAGCTGGCCGTGGGGGTGGCAGCAGGGCGGGGATCTGCTCCAGCTACGGGAAGCTCTGACATAAGGTGAGGCCTGAACCAGACCTCAGGCTGCAGAAGATGTGCGGGCCGAGGCTCGGGACACAGGGAGGGCTCTGGAGCCCACAGCTCCTCCAGGGGGTGGGACGCTCAGACCCTCAGGACAGAGAGCAGGCCCCGCAGACGCCAGAGGTCAACGTGACCCTTGACCTCCCCTGAAGGAGGAGAGCACTCTGGCTGTCTGCACTAGTGCTCATTGGCGTGCTCCGAAGGACACCGGGTCTTATTTCTCATCCCCCCGTCCTTCCCCAGGGAGAACTGTAACCCCGCCCCCCCCTCCACCCTACCTGGTCTTACCCCAGGTCTGCCTCCACATGAACTCCAGACTGTGGGTGGAAGCAAAGTGCTTCTTGATGGCGTAATGCACCCTCTGGATCAGCATGCTGGTCAGGTTGGCACGGCGCAGCAGGTAAGGAATGGTGGAGCTGTGTCCAAAGGGGTCCACTGCCCAGCCAGAGCGCGGGGTCGCACCTGAGAGGACACGGGAGCAAGAGGTCCTGAACACTTCAGGACCGGGCCTCCTGTCCTGGGGACCCAGCTTTCTTCTTGCCATCACGCCAGGCCCAGGCTGGTGGAATCAGCTTACAAAGGAATCCCCTACCCCCACCCCTGCGCCTCACAGGCCCCTGCTGTCCCCTCGGCCCAGCTATGGGAGCAGACTCTCATTCCTGAGCCCAGACTCACCGAGGTTTCTCTCCAGCCACTGGTGTCCCTCAATGAGCTGGTCAATGAGCGCAAAGTAATGGGAGTTGGCCTCGTCCGGCATCACCCAGCCTCCTGTCACAATCTCCAGCTGCCCGTTTCCCACCAGCCTGGAGTGAAGGACGCACATTCAGCACGGGGCAGGGATGCTCTGCCCAGTCCTGCCAACCAGAAGATGCCAGGACCTGTGCGCACTGGCCTCACCAAGCCCGCTCACCCGACCCCAGGACCAACAGAACAAACGTGCACCCTCCTCTTCCCACATACAACCTCCATGCTGTCCTGGCCCTGCCTCTCTCTGGACCTCTGTCTGCGCTTCCCGGGGCCAGGCCCTGTGCTCCTTCTTCGCTGTGCCTCTGATTTCTCCCAACACCAGTGACTGTCTTCTTAGCCTCGGCCCCTCTACTATCACCCCTCCCTGCCCTGCTCCCCCTTCCTCTCCCTGCCACCCTGGCACCCACAGCTTGGCCTCCAGCTGCTCTGGCACCCATCCCGGGGCCCAGAGGATAGGGCCTCCCCAGTGGGCACTGGCCTGCGGACTGCTGCTTTCTTTTGGGCATTGATGTTGTCCCACCACTTGGCAAAGAAGGAGACTTCTGCCCAGAGGAAGCGCCGCCGGGGGTCCTCCTGCAGCTTGGACACCATGCTGTTGAGGATGTGCTGGGTTTGCTCCGTGTAGTACTTGTCAAAGGTCTTGATCCAGCCTGGGGAGCCAACACAGGGTCCCCTAAGGACGCCAGCATCTTCGTCGGCCCCTCGCTTACCTCTGCCACCGGAAAGCCCCCTGCACAGCCCAGCTCCCAGGGCTCTGCTGGGTCCTCACCCGGGTCATTGTGGGAGTGAGGCACCACAAACACCTGCAGGGCTTCGGTGTCCCAGTCGTGCGGGCCGTAGGAGATGTCGAAGCCTTGCTTCCACACGCCGCCATCCACGTTGTCGAAGGGCAACTCCTCTGATATGGTCAGCATCTGCCAGGCCAGGGAGCAGCTCAGTGCCCATCCACAACCACGAGAGCTCCCCACCAGCGCTGACCCCCTACCTGCAGCTCTGGCTTCTGGCCCCGGCCCCCCAAAGCAAACTGGCAGTCTTGAGGGGAGATGGAGAAGAAGCTGGGCCGGGGCTCTGGGGGCACCACCCAGGAGCCATTGGCCGTGTAGTAGGGCAGCAGGGCGGGCGAGCCCTCCGCATTGGCTGTCAGCTCCAGCACCGAGTCCTTGATGTGGCTGATGATCTCATGGTTCTCCTCCAACAGCTGCTCCAGCTGCTCAATGCGGTTCTGCAGCACAGAAATTTGGCTCTGCCAAAACACCAGAAAGCAATCACCCACGGCTCCTGGTGCCACAGGGAGGATCTCTGCATGGGGCCCACCACCCGAGGCCTGACTGTGATCCTTCCCTCCCCAAGTGCAGGCAGAACCAGGAGCCTACGGGCCTGGATGGCTCTGGCCAGATGAGGGAAGATCTGCAAATCACTACAGAGGACCCCAGTCCACTTGGCTGGGGAGTACCCTCACGCCTTGGCTCCCAGAAGGGCGAAGATTTCACCTCGCAGGCCTATTCTCCACAACCGGTGTGGCCCGTCTGGAGCACTGTGCTGACAAGGACTGCATCCGGGCTTAGTGGGAAAGAATGCTGCAATCCATTAGCAATGTCTGCCAAGAATTCAGGAGGACAGAGCGGCAGTACATGTTTCTCCTTCCTTCTTCCTTTTTTGCTATCCTTGTTTTTACCTTCGCGTGTCTAGAAAATCTGCCGATCGGGAAGAAGTGTTCCTGTCCTGGGCTGACACTGACTCTCGACCTGAGCTCAGAGGACTTGTATATGAAGAGATTAGCAAGCAGGCATGACTCACCCGGGGGAAGTTCCCGCCATTCTGGTGACGGGTGGGATCATGCTGCACTCGGTCCAGCATGAGGTAGAGCGAGAAGACGGCCACACAGAAGATAGCGGCCCCACATACTGTCACCTGCTTTTTCAGCTTCATGCTGGCCTCCACACACCTGGCAGGAGGGACACCATATGCGGCTCCAGCAGGCAAAATCCCTTTGTTGGTCTTTCCACCAAATGCCCCAAAGAGTTCCTGAGTGCTACTCTCAAGGAACACCTATTTGCCTGACTCTGAAGAAAAGCGAGTTCCTAAGCACCAAATCCCAACATTGGCTGTGGAGCCTCCTCTCTTGGCTGAGACACTGGAAAGCGCGAGGAGCACATGTGAAGCACGTCCTGCCTGGTCCTGGTGGCAGCTCAGCCCCTAGGATGCAGAGGATGCTCCTTCCCAGGGTAACACGACTGGATAACAAACGTCCCAGCTCTGACTTCAGAGTGCACCACACAACCTCCTGATTATGACTAGCTTCGCGTAGAGCTTGCCTACAGGAAGGACACAGCCAGTCAAAGGAGGTGGGTGTCCAGCCTGCTTGGCCACGTGCTTCTAGTTTCAGAGGACTAAACTGGGATTTAGTTTGAATTTAAGGAAACGGAGAGGGAAACCTTTCTTCCTCTTGGATCAGACCGAAGCTCACCAGAGAGTGCCTGGCACAGCACCTCTCTCATTAAGAAAAACAGAATGAGTTTACAAAGCTGCAAGAGCAGCTTGTTTCTAACATCCAGCGGGCCCTGCAGTCTTCTCCCGGCTAGTTCCGATTCCTGCAGTGGGTAACTTTCAGCCTTCGCTTCTAGAGCACCTGGCGGACCCCCTGGGAAGCCAGCAGTGATTGGTGCCCAAGGTCCCCTGGCTAGGGAGAGGCTGGGCACAGCTGCTCCGCTGTGGGGCAACTTCAGAGGACCAGTGCCCGCTGCCACCGCCCGCGGGGCCCCCACTTGCCTGCTCGGGTGGAGGGAGGCCGCTAGCTGCTGGGCCGAGCGTGGGCGGAACCGCCGCTCCGGAGACTGGCTCCCGCCCTGGGGCCGAGGAGCTCTGTCGCCTCTGTGCGTCGTGCCCTACTTAGCACGATCTGATTCCGCTCAGAAGCCTCCGGGCAATATTTTTAGCCCTTGGAGGCTGGGTCTAGGCCAAAGTGGGTGGAGCTGCGGGGAGAGAGCTGGGTCACAGGGTGGGTAGGCACCTGCCATCGGGTCTTCGGTAGCCCACCCGCCGGCCGGCCCAGCCCCATCCCGGCCCTCCCGGCCCTCCCGGCCGCGGCCCTCGCCGACCCTCCCGGCCCCGGGGACCGCAACGACAACGGCCGGGCGCGGAACCGCGGGCCGCCTCCGATCCGGAGCGCCGCTCGCGCTACTGCCGCCCACCCCGGCCGCGGCCCGGGGCGCAGCCGGAACCCTCCCCCGGGTCCGCCCGGCGCGTTACCGTCCGCGGCCGGCCTCCGCGCCGCTCCGGGCCCCGCCGGCCGAGCTGCGCCCCTCACATCCCCGGAGCCGGCGGCCCGCGCGGAG
>NC_058411.1:138448866-138464060 GCF_002201575.2 Neomonachus schauinslandi
GCCTGGCGCCTCTCGCGCGCTCCCCGCCGCCGCCCCGGGGCGCCGGCAGCAGGGCCGCAGTGCGCAGCCGCAGCCCGGGCCCGGCCTCGGCGCGCTGGGGAACCTCCGCGAGGGGCGCGCAACTTTATTTTTCTGGCTCTTACTAGCGTCAGCGCATTGCCAAGCAGTAGTAGAAACACTCCTCCTCCATTTCAGCTGCCGAACGGTGAAGCCCATTTTCCGGGCCCGCCCTGTTCCGCTCCGGGTCGCCTCAACTTGATGCGGTTACGCTCCCCAGGCCAAGGGGTGCTGCCTCCCGTGGGTGCCCTGCAGTGATCACGATCCCTTTCCGTGCTTGCCACCCCGTCAATAAGACATCATTTTCGTGGTGGTTCTCCTTTCCCTGCGCATCTGTGTGGTTCATAATTTTGCAGCATCATAAACCATACCGCAGTGAACATCTCCCTGAATTCCACATTTTTCTTTTTATCGTATTACCTTAGGACAGATGGGCGACAGTGAGGTTACCTGGGCTTTAAAGATAAAGACCGATGTGACTGAGTATACTTGGCGTTCTATTGCTCCCCCAAAGGATTGTGCTATCAATAACAAACTGTTGAATATTGCTTACACAGTTTGTTGGATTAACCAGATTTAAACTGTCATCTCATTGTTTTAACTCCCATCTCTTTTATCACCACAAACATTCTTCTAAGTTTATTTACGAACTGAAAGGCCTGGTACTATGGTGTTAGACCTAGGCTAGGTTCATGGTCCCCTATGTCTCTGTGTTTTGCCCTGTGTTCTGGGAAATTTATCTTCCAACCTTTCTGTTGAATTTTTCATTTTGGCGATCATAATTTTCAAGACCTCCTGTTTGTTCCCTGGTGATTTTTTTTTTTAATTGACAGATCAATTCACAGTCTATGGCACAAGTCTTAAGTGTACAGCTTAGTTTTGATGAATGTATGCACAAGGATAATCACCACTCAGATCAAAATGGAACATTCCCATCAACCCCAAAATGTTCCCCTCTGTCAAGAGGTCAAGCAGTCCCTAAGCACAGCATGGTGGCTAACGAGGGTCACTGCAGAAGCTGCTAGGTGGGCCTGCCACATTTCTGTAGCCTCAGCCAGTAAGGAGACTTGTCGACAAGCCCCCATGGATCCAGATAGCTTTCTACTCACGCAGACAGTAAAAGCAAAACCAGCATGGTGTCAGCTTTCCCCAGAGGACCAGAGTGAACTGGAGGGACCAGATGATAGGCAGCGAGGTGGTAGGTCTCTCTGTGGCTAAGGAGCCAACTCAACAACAATCGGACACTTTCACGGCCTGCAGCTGCCCTCGAAGTGGAGGGAGGGGGCCTGGTGGAAAGCCTGGCACTCGGATGAACTAGGAGGAGGGCTGGGAGAGGGCCTGGGGGCAGTGTCCCCACACTGTCAGGCTGCTTCTGTCCTCTGGCTCCAGGGGGAATCATAATGCGTTCTGCCAAGACTTGGGTGGTTCTGTGGTCAAGCCTCACCTTCGTGGCCTATCGGCAGCTGGACAAGGGCATCAGGGCGCTGTGTCGGAGCTGCTTCCTACGACTCTACTTCCTGCCACCCCAACCTTTCATTTCTCCAGCTAAGAATTCTTTTCAGGAGCATAGCCACTCCATCAGAGAGTTAGTTGTACTGATGGGAGCTTGGACCAAATCCTTTCTATTTGTCTTAACATCAGATGAGAGTGCCCGCAACTGTGCCTCCCAGTAGGGTGATCAGGCCCACGTGGAGGACCGACCACAGCCAGGCTCCCTACTCGGAGCCAAACCACGATATCCCAGATGCCACCGGGGATCAACCTTAGAGCCGAGAGAGAGATCACTCCACCTGTCCTAATTCATTAATTCGAGAGCAGCAAGAGGTGTTAGAAACCGTCAATATGCTGCCTTGACTGTCTAGCACAAAGTTCGCGGAGCAAAAGAACTGTCCATCACCACTTGTACTACAGACTTTAGACTGGTTTGTGTTTGGCAGGCCAATATAGGCCTAATGTTCTCAGCCATAACAAGGGCAGTAGGAGAAACACCAGGTTAGGATCTCCCACCCCCGGCTCTTCTTTGCTGCGGTAGGTCCCAGGAGCCTGGTTTCCTGAAGGCAGGGATGAGAGGGGAAAGAAAGAGTAAAGGAGACCAGTTGAGGCCTCTTTTCTCCCTCTCAACCTTATAGTTAAACACTATCTGAGTGAGAACTGCCCTTTCCTGGAATTGCCACGTTCGGAATTCACACCGCCTCGTCTCAAGGGTGGGCTCCATTGGGAGCTGAGCCTCAGCCGTCTACTTATCTTTTTTAGTTTTTCCTTTAAGAGTACGTTCCATTTTTTGTTGGCACCTGCTACCTGTCAGTGATACAGGGCATGCAATGTCCGGGGAATGCCACAGGTAGTTACCCTCTGCCCAGTGTTCTTGGCTATGAAAGCACCACTGTCTGATTGGATGTGTTTGGAGAACCCAAATGTGCAACACGGCCCATTTAGGAGTCTTTAAATGGTAGGGCCCACATCTACCGTGCAGACAGGAATTGTCCATCTCTGGAAAAAGCTGCCGAGAACAGTCGTTGCCCAGCAGTACCATTGAGCAGAAAGTAGGAGACGCATCTTGTCTATTTGTCATGACCAGCCAGGTTCGGTGCCCCAGACTACATGCCCCAGAGTTCTGTCACTCCACTGTATAGCCAGTAGTCCAGGCATATTAGCCAGGCCCTGGGTTACAGCTGTGTGGCCACGTCCTGTGTGATAATGGATCCAGGTGGCTGTAGTTCTTACCTGGGTGGTGCAGGTCTAACCAGCTTGTTGGTTCCACTGATGTTCATGGTCAAAGGGTCCTATTCCATGGGTAGCCTGTATCAGCCAAGATTCTCCAGAGAAGAACCAATAGGATGTATGGATGTGTCTGTGTGTTTAAAGGAATAAGCTCACGCACTAATGGAAGCCAGCAAGTCAAAAATCTAGAGGGTAGACCAGCAGGCTGGAGACCCGGAGAGGAGCTAATGCTACACTTCAGTTCTGAAGGCTGAGACCCTGGAGACCCAGGGAAGAGCCAATGTTGCCGTTCAAGTCCAAAGGCCATCTGCTGCAGAATTCCCTCTTGATTGGGCGAGGTCAGTCTCTTGTTCTCTGCAGGGTTTCGGCTGATTGGATAAGGTCTACCCCCGTTATGGAGGGAAATTTGCTTTACTCAAAGACCATCAAGTTAAATGTCAGTTGCAACTAAAAAAGCCTTCACAGCAACATCCACAATAATGTTTGACCATGATCTGGGCACCATGGCTCAGCCAAGTGGACACACAAGATAACCACCATGCTTTCTGTGGGTTGTGACCAGGAACATGTGTTCCACGCAATCTGTTGTCATAGTGCTCTTCCTACAGGAGTTAGGACTGGTGGCAAATCACAGGGGAATTCAGCTAGTCCTGTGGCATCACTGTAAAGGTGTATTGCAACCCAAGCCAATGAAGGCAAGATGATTTTCATCCTTTGGATGTAATGGGATGCTAACAAAGGCATTAGCAAGCAATGTCCACCACCACATCCCAGGTGTCTTCAGTCTGTGCCATGAGCTCTGTGACTTGTAATATCTGTGATGCACCACAGGCAATTGGCCTTTGTTAGTGGCCACTTAGGGCTATTACAAGGAGATATCAGGTCGTTAAGCCCCCTTAAATCTACTAGTTCCTTCATCGAGACAGTAGTTCCCTTCTTCATCCCCCTATCCCGCTCTGCTTCGGGGTAACCACTTGGCTCCATTAGAGGAGGTGACCCCTGGTCCCTATCCTAATGACCATGATCCTGATTGTGACATTTCCCCATCGGGAACATCCCTTACAGTCAAGAGACGTTGGGCGCCTGGGTGGCTCAGTTGGTTAAGCGACTGCCTTCGGCTCGGGTCATGATCCTGGAGTCCCGGGATCGAGTCCCACGTCAGGCTCCCTGCTCAGCAGGGAGTCTGCCTCTCTCTCTGACCCTCCCCCCTCTCATGCTCTCTATCTCATTCTCTCTCTCAAATAAATAAATAAAATCTTAAAAAAAAAAAATCAAGAGACGTTAACACACATACTCAAAACATCCACTCCCACAATATATTCAACAGTATTAGTTACAACCACCTGGGTGGGTGTTGGCTCAAAAGGACTCACCCCAAAACTACGGCAATCCAGCGTCCAGTTTGTCCAAATCTAGTGAGGGAAGCTTTTGGCCATGCCTGAGAGTATGTCCCAGTATCACAGAGGCCCACAGGAGGCCTTTTCATCCAAAGGATGAAAATTTTGGGGGAATTTTCGTTGCTCTCAGTTTTCTAATTCACCTTGGCCACTGCATAGGGCCTCTGGTCTCCCCTGGGGACGAAAGGACCTTGGCCTCCAACCTAGCCCCAGTTTGTCTATGAAGGGGGTCAAGGATAGTGCAGAAAGTGTTGGGTCAAACCACAGTCTGAACAGCACAAACCTCAGTGGGGAGATCAGGGCTTTCTTGGCGTCTCTCCTGTTTGCTCACAGGACACACCAAAGCTGGCCCAGTTACAGCCCACATCTTTAAGTCCCATGGCCATCCCGTGGCATGATAACCAGAGATAATTTTTTTGTCACAGTAAGATTATCACTTTCCTCTTTCGGGAACCCCTGGCACAATAGCCAGGTCCAAATGGCCTGGTTTCTCTCCCCTACCTTGGCCTGGGGTGCATTATCTTGGCCTTTGCCAAGGCTTCCATTCTGGAAAAATTGTCATGCGGTAGCTGAATACTTTCCCGGAGACATCCTCAGAAAGCAAGAGAAGGCTCCATTTCTCCCACAGCCTGGTGGTGTTGAGCAAATGTTCCAGCTGACTTTGGGTGACTATTTTGTTTTCTGGGCACTCACGATCTCCATTATGAATCCAGGTTCCAGGGCACTAAAAGGAAGGGGTAGCCTCTCCTAGTACTACCTGAGGGTGCTCACTGGATGACAGGAATTCATCCTGGATAGGCCACCATTTCATTATAGCTGTGAAGACCCCCTGCACAAGCCCTGATTTATCTTTATATTGTCCTCCCTCACATCCATGACATTGGCCGGGATGGTTGTAGCCGGGGGGGGGGCTTGGAGTTTGGGGTCAATTGTGAAGCACCCAAATGACTTCCATTCCTTGTCAGCCTGTGGAACTTGCATAGCATCCTCATTGGCTAGTCAGATGAGCCATGCTTCTATGGTTTCATTGGACTTTTGTTCAAATCTCTCTCTCATTTCCTCCTTTCTCACTCACTGTAAGTGGATCCCAGTGGATTTCGGAGTGGCGGACTGCCCTTGATCACCAGGGAGTGTTCCATCCGTAGTAACAGGAAGAGAGTGAGCAGTAATTGCTGTGTGCTTTCTTCAGCTCTGCAAGAAACTCCCTCTTTGGCTTCTAACTCTAAGCACCAATGGATGGGGCTCCCGGCCGGCTCGGTCGGTAGAGCCTGTGACCCTTGATCTGGGGGTTGTGAGTTTGAGCCCCATGCTGGAGGTAGATATTACTTAAAAATAAAATCTTTTTTTTTTTTTAAGAGCTTTTTTTTTTTTTAAAGATTTTATTTATTTATTTGAGAGAGAGAGAATGAGAGACAGAGAGCATGAGAGGGAGGAGGGTCAGAGGGAGAAGCAGACTCCCTGCCGAGCAGGGAGCCCGAAGCGGGACTCGATCCCGGGACTCCAGGATCATGACCTGAGCCAAAGGCAGTCGCTTAACCAACTGAGCCACCCAGGCGCCCTTAAAAATAAAATCTTAAAAAAAAAAGAACACTGATGGAACTCATTTGGGACCAGGGATGATGGCCAAAGACCACCTGTCTCTGATGTCACCAAACACGTCGGCACGAAGTGGACACTAAGTGAGGCAGAGTTCTCTCCCATACTTGACCTGACAGTCCGTAGAAGCCTGTCTCTTCTCCAAAGTGAGACTGTGGCCTTATCGGCCCCACAGGAAGTGCCAGATTGGTCAGGTGGTCAGGTAGTCCCTGAGGGCAGTGTGGTGGCTAACAGGGCCACAAGGGTCACTATTGCTGTCACAAGGCCCATAGACCGCCTCACATCATAGACTCAGCCAGGAAGGAGACGACAAGGCCCAGTGCATCCAGACAGCCTTTTATTCACAGACAGCAAAAGCAAGACCAGCATGGTGCCAGCTTCTCACACCCCTAGTTCCACAGGACGACATTGAACTGGAGGGACCGGGACAGGAGGTATGGGGGTAGGTCACTCTGTGGCCAAGGAGCCAACTCTAAACTACAGCCAAGCAGTTGCATGGCCTCAGGCTGCTCTCTACGAGGAGTGGGGGGCAGGTGAATAGCCCTGCACTCAACTAAAACTAGAGGAATGGGATGAGGAATGGCCTCATGGTGGTCTCCCACAGATGGGGAGGCTCCTCACCCGGCTGCTTAGGGCCCCTTGCTCCAGGAGGAATGGTAGTGCATTCTGTCAAGACTCAAGTCAGATGCCTCAAGTCTCCCCTACACAGCCTACGTAGAGATGTGCAGAGTTGTAAGGACACTTGGGTGGGGCTGTGACCCTGCATTGACACCTCTTCCCATCGGTACGCCTCAGACCAAACCACGAGTCTGACTTCTCTATAGCTTAGTTTTGCCTGTTCTTGAACTTCATAAAATGGAATCCTAAAAAGGTACTCTTTCACGTCTGGCTTCTTTCCTCAACAGGTCTTTGAGGTTTGTCAATGTTGGTGCAAGCAGCTGTGGTCTGTTCTTCCTTATTCCTATAGAGACATTTGGGTCATTTCCGGTTTATTCTGGTCCTAACCTTGTTCTCCTTCTGGAATATCCATCACTCATATACTGGAATCTCATGTGTTTTTTAGGCTCTGCTTTCTCCAGTCTTTTTTTTTTTTTTTAATTAGAGAGAGAGAGAGAAAGTGGGGGGGGGGTACAGACGGAGAGGGAGAAAGAATCCTTAAGCAGACTCCCCACTGAGCATGGAACCCAATGCAGGGCTCTACCCCTGGACCCTGAGTTCATGACCTGAGCTAAAATCAGGAGTCAGATGCTTAACCGACTGAGCCACCCAGGTACCCCTGCTTTCTACATTCTTTTATTTTTTTTCTCTCCCTATACCTCAGTTTAGATACCTTCTATTCTGTCTTCTGTGTCCAATTCCTATGGTTGTGACTTTATGCTTTAGTCCTTTGAGCCTTTATAAAATTCATGCAAGGAGCACATAATGCCAGAGATGGCAATTTTCAGTTCTACCTGCTCCTTTGGTTCTTTTTATTTTTTTATTTTTTATTTTTTTAAATTGCTTCTTACTTTTTTTTTTTAAGATTTTATTTATTTATTCATGAGAGACAGAGAGAAACAGAGGGAGAAGCAGGCTCCCAAGGAGCGGGAAGCCCGATGCGGGACTCGATCCCAGGACCCTGGGATCATGACCTGAGCTGAAGGCAGACGCTTAACCATCTGAGCCACCCAGGCGCCCTCCTTTGGTTCTTTTTAAATAGATTCAGTCCTGCTAAAATTCTCTATAATTTGCTCCTATTTGTCTTTTCATGCAGTTAATACATTAATCATCGTTATTTTTAAGTCCTTGTCTGCCAACTCCAGTATCTGGATCATCGGTGGGTCTGCTTCTATTGTTTCTTTTTTCTCCTGTTTATTGGCCCCATTTTCTATCCCCTTTTGTGCATGTTTTATAATTTCTGATTGTAGGTTGCATGTTGTGTATAAAAGAAGGGTATATTGATGAGCACTAAGTAATATACAGAATTGTTAAATCACTATATTGTACACCTGAAACTAATTTAACACTGTTAACTATACTGGAATTAAAATAAAAAATATAGGGCGCCTGGGTGGCTCAGATGGTTAAGCGTCTGCGTTTGGCTCAGGTCATGATCCCAGGGTCCTGGGATCGAGTCCCGCATCGGGCTCCCTGCTCAGCAGGGAGCCTGCTTCTCCCTGCCTCTCTCTCCGTCACTTATGAATAAATAAAATCTTTAAAAAATAATAATAAATAAAATGAAATAAAAAAATAAAAAATATATAATAACCTTTATGGGGCGCCTGGGTGGCTCAGTCGTTAAGCGTCTGCTTTCAGCTCAGGTCATGATCCCAGGGTCCTGGGATGGAGCCCCACATCAGGCTCCCTGCTCAGCAGGAAGCCTGCTTCTCCCTCTCCCTCTTCTCCTGCTGTGCTCCCTCTCTCACTGTGTCTCTCTCTGTCAAATAAATAAAATCTTAAAAAAAAATATATATATATATAATAACCTTTAAAAAAAAAGGGTAGGACTTCAGACTATGTTATTCCTCTCCCTTATCCCCCATCCCAGGGGAGCCAGTCACCTCGATGTAATCAAGTATTGAGCTGAGTTGGGGCAGAGCTATAGTTCCAGTAAAACTCAATCCTTTTCTGGATTGTCCCTGTCCCTTAGGAGTGGCCCTCTTGGATTTGGGTTTGAAAGCCTGGCCAGCCTATATCTCTCTAGTCCTTCAAGTTCTCTTTTGAGACTTTTTTTTTTTTTAAGATTTTATTTATTTGTCAGAGAGAGAGCACAAGCAGGGGGACCGGCAGGCAGAGCAGGCAGAGGGAGAAGCAGGCTTCCCACTGAGCAGGGAGCCTGATGTGGGACTCGATCCCAGGACTCTGGGATCATGACCTGAGCCGAAGGCAGACATTTAACCGACTGAGCCACCCAGGCGTCCCTCTCTTTTGAGATTTTGAGGTTAGCTCTTCAGCCTCCAAGACCACCCAGGTTCAAAATCTGGCCAATATCTTGAGGGGGGAGACCAGTTTTTGTTTCAGCCCCTCTCCCTCTAAACACTGCAAGACTGTGGGACTTGCCTTTCCAGCCCACCCAGTACTCAGCTGCCCACAGTGCTCCAGAACTTAGCAAATCTTCTGTGGGGAAAACTGGCTTGGCATTCCAGCCTCCTGTAGTGCCCAACCCACGACAGTCCCTGCAAGAACCACAGACTGTTCATTTCTCTTTTCCTCAGTAGAGTCTCCCTGCTCGGGGCAATGCTGGTCATTGGAGATGCCCCAGATCAACGAATGTCTGAGAAGAAAGTAACCACCCATCATCAGCTCACCTTGGAAGGTCTCTTTCCCCCTGGAAATTTTGTTCATCTGGTCCTTATTCCTTCCACCACTCCTCATTCTCTTTAAAAATGATGACTTTCAGGGCACCTGGGTGGCTTAGTCATTAAGCATCCGCCTTTGGCTCGGGTCATGATCCCACGGTCCTGGGATCAAGCCCTGCATCGGGCTCCCTGCTCAGCGGGGAGTCTACTTCTCCCTCTCCTTTTGCCTGTCTCTTCCCCTGCCTGTGCTCACTTGCCCTCTCAAAAATAAATAAGATCTTTAAAATTTTTTTAAAAAAATTAAAAAGATGATTTCCGTCTCGTTTCCTCCTAGCTGTTGCAACGGGAGCAGTGGCCTGTGGAGACCTACCACATCCTACCCAGAAGCAAAAGTTCCTTGCTTCTGCTTTTTATCACTTCCAATGATAAAGACGTTTTCGTATTTTTTTTTTTTTCTTTTTTAAAGATTTTATTTATTTATTTGACAGAAAGATAGACAGAAGAGCACAAGCAGAGGGAATGGCAGAGGAAGAGGGAGAAGCAGGCTCTGCACTGAGCAGGGAACCCGATGCGGGACTCGATCCCAGGACCCTGAGATCATGACCTGAGCCGAAGGCAGACGCTTAACCATCTGAGCCACCCAGGCGCCCCGTATTTTTTCTTAATCACACTCTAACTTGATTTCCTCTTGTTCACACAAGTTATAGTGTTTTTATCTCCTTCCTACTAAGGAAGTAGATGTGATCTACTTCCTTAGCTTTCTTGAGGGATGGCCATTTTACCTCAAAGTTCTTGTTGCTTTGTTCTTTGGTGCGAGAGATCTTTCCTGGTTTCGGTTTTTCAGTTTGTTCATACCTCTTTGTCTTCTTGCCCTTCTCTGGAGCTGCTGGGAAGGTTTCTGATGATTTTATAGATTTCGGGGGGCCTTTATAGACTTAGAGGAGGAGGTGAGCGCTCCGCGCTCTGCTGCCCTGTTGCTCAGTAGACTTGTCTTGATGGATGAACTCCCTGGGGAGCATGTTCTTTCTCTTCAGTCACCCCAGTCCCCTTTTAGGGAAACCCACTTTCCCTGACTCCCTGCCCCCCTCTCCTGAATCTCCTAATGACTGCCGCACACACCTAACGTTTGTCCGCTAAGGACTCCCCAACGTTGGTGGCCGGCCTTTGCCTCCATCTGGGCTTCTGGACTCCTGTGTCACACCTACATCCCCACAGGCCCCTCAAACGCAACGTCTCCCACCTCCCCACTCCTCCCGCAGCTCTGCTCCTCTGCCTGTGACCCTCTCCGGGTGCCAGAAGCCCGCACACCGTCTCCCTCTTCCCCGCGTCTCGCATCCAGGGGCTGCCGGATCAGGTCCGTTCCGCCCCACGAACACTGCCCGTCCTCCCCCTTCCCACGGCCACAGCGTGGGCCCCCGACTCCTCCTCAGACCTGCCGTCCGGAGGAGCGCACATGCCAAGAGCACTCAATGGGCACAAGTGGTTTTTATTACTTCCGCCCGGAAGAGGAAGGCCCGGCCGAGCAGAGCCGCATGGCCACCGGCAGCATGGACGCCAGTGGCCGGCGTCCAGGACGGGCAGGAGCCATCCGGCCGTGTGAGCCACACTGCGTGGACGTACAATCTTGCCTGCAGAGGCCACTGGCTTGAGAAGGGGGCCCGGCCTCACCGATGCCGCTTCCGGATGCTCTGCAGCTCCTGGGAGATGGCGCTGAAGCTGGGCCGCTGCCCGGGCTCGTAGGCCCAGCACTGCTCCATGAGCCTGAACACGGCGTCGGGGCACAGCTCGGGGCAGGGCAGGCGGCCCCCTGTGGGCACAGGCACCGCACACACGGGCTGTGAGGGCGGGCGGGGGGACCCGGCAGCCCCCGGGGCCATTCCTGGAGCACTGGGAGCTGCTTATTAAGAGGCACTGTTCTCGGGGCGCCACTCTTCGAGGGCCCCAGGGACACAGAGGCTCGAATCTCGGTCCCACCGTGTGCCAGCTGGGTGACCTCTGCAAGGCTGCTTGTTCCGGCTCTAAAAGGGACGTATTAAGCCCTCCCTCCCTTGTTGTGAAGAGTGAATGAGATATGCTGGCCTGGGGGCTCGCTCAGCGGCAGCTACGCGGAGGACTCTCGCTCTGCGCCCGTGGGCGGTCAGGGGCCTGGGGGAGCCCGGCCGGAGCCCTGGGAAGGCGGCGTGGCTCGGCCTTACCCTTTTCCACAAACTCCCGGGTCTGCTGATTGCTGAGGTTGGGGTAGGGGGAGGCCCCCAGGCTGAAGGTCTCCCAGAGCAAGATCCCGAAGCTCCACACGTCGCTCTCAGAAGAGTAGCGTCCTGCAGGGAGAAGAGGCGTGAGTGGGCTGGCCACGTCCGCTGGCCAGAGTGAGGGCCCTGGCCTGGGGACAGCCGGAGTGGGTAAGGCCCAGATACCGTAGTTAAGAGCCTCCGGGGCCGTCCACTTCACGGGGACTTGTCTGAGGCCCCCTGAGGCTGCATAGATCCCATCGGCTTCCTCCCGGGACATCCCGAAGTCACTGATCTTCAGGACGTTCTTCTCCGTCACCAGGCAGTTCCGAGCAGCCAGGTCCCTGGGTAGGGCACGAGAGCGTCCATGTGGTAGCCGCACCTGCCCAGGCCGGCGCTCCAGGCACAGCCATGAACAAAGCTGCTCCCCCCACCCCTGGGACTCCTGGTCCATGGGGACAGGCAACCACGAGGTCTGCAGCATGTGCCTGCCCTGAGGGGAGCGGCGGGGTGCGCCAGGTGGTGGTGGTGGGGCTGCAGTGGGCGCCCCACTCACCGGTGGATACAGCACTTGCTCTCCAGGTACTCCATGCCCGCAGCCGCGTCCCCCACCATCTGCAGCAGGGTCTTCATCCTCAGGCGGGCACCCTCAGTCCGCAGGAAGGTCAGGAAGTCGCCCCCTGGGGGTGGGCAGGGGAAGCTGGGGTGAACCTTAGGCAGCAGCCTCCTCCCCACCCCTGCAGACCAGCTTCCTTGCTCACCTTGCACGAGCTCCATGACAATGTAGATGGGCTGCTTCTGGGTGCAGACGCCAATGAGACGCACGATGTTGGGGTGGCTGTACTGCTTCAGGATCCTGGAGAGCCCCGGGAACCCCAGGGAGACCGAGGGAGGATAGGAGAAGGCAGCAGAAGAGGAGAGCATGGCATCTGAGACCAGCAGACTTGGACATGTGACCTCGGGTGGGTCACTGAGCCTCTACCGCTCGGCACTAAGTGGGGGGTACCACCTGCACGGTGCAGGGGGCGGGGGCATGAGAATTAAGTCAAGCACTTTACCTCATGCCATGCACAGAGGGACCCTTTGTATGTGGAACTGTGGGATTGTTACTTTATCACCCACCTCGCTTCCTGTAGAAACTTGGCCTTGAGGTCAGGTGGGAGTGTCTCTCGACAAGACTTCACCGCCACCAGAGTGTTGTCGGCCCTCAGGCGTCCACTGAACACTTCGCCAAAGTTCCCCTGAAAGGGTCTCGGGCTCCTACCAGTCGTCCCTGGACCATGGTCCTCTTCCTCACTCCCGGGGACTTGTCCTCATCTTGTCGCCACCCACCCTTCACTGCCCCCGCGCTCGGACTGCTCAGCCATGCTCCACAGGAGTTTACCCCCTGGGTGGGGAGCCAAGGGGGTGCACATGGGATAGGCAGAGAAGGTTACCTCGGACTTGCCACATTCACGGGGAGAAGTGACACAGAAAACCCCAAAATCTCTTTCACTTGGGTTGAAAAACCATTCTGATTCTTAAGAAAGTGACTTTTTTCCTTAGCAGGTATTTTATAGCTCATGTGAACAAAGCGTACCACCCACGCACATGAGAGCAACCTGAGGAGAAAGGGCCTGGGTCGCATGAGGGGGCATCGGGGATGCCGGCGGAAGTGGGGGAGGGAAAATCAGGCAGCCAGGGGGCTGGCAGGGCACTCGACTCACCCGCCCAATCTGCTCACCCAACACCAGGTCCTCGTGGTTTAGCACCCACTTGTCCTGCCAGAGGGAGAGGGTGGGGGGGTCGGAAGTCAGTGAGGGGAATGGGTGCTGGGCCCTGCAGGGGACCAGACATCCCCCACCAATGCTCTTGTTTTTCATTTCTTAGCACCTCGGTTTGCTGGTCTGAAAAATGGGGGTTGGACAGTATCAGGATCACACTTAGATGACTTTGGGGACCAGGCGGGGGCCCCTAACTGAGGGAGTATCAGCTCTGCGTGTATGTGCATATGTGTGTGTGTCCCACGGAATGGTCGTGGCCTTGAGAGTCCAAACCTAGAGGGAAGCTGGCTCCCTGAGGAGTGAGGAATCACGCTGCAGGCCGTACGGAGGCAGGAACCGGGGGATCCCCTCCTGCTCTGACGCTGCGTGGCTTAGTGCGTGGGCGGGGCTGGGCGCAGGCTCACCTTGGGCACAGCCCTGTTCAGGACAATACCGCTCTTCTTGGTGAGGGGCTGCTGGGAGCGCAGCAGGTGGTCGATGAGCAAGGGGATGCTGGGAAAGCCGTCCCCTTCCAGTCGGTACAGGTTCTGCGGGGCAGGGGAACCCAGGGTCAACGGCCTCCTCTGCTGGGGGGGCCTGAGCCCTGGGAGAGGAGAGACGGGAGGCAGAGCCGGCAGGGCAGGCGCTCTCTGAGGCCGCTCCACGGCCTGGAGCCCTCCTTGGGGCAGGACCCACGCTGAAGACTGTGCCTCTGGCTCGTTGCACGGACTGGGTGCTCTCCGGGGCCCCTTGCAGCTCCGCCAAGCAAGCGGGGGGGGGGGCGGCGCCCCCCCCCCCCCCCGGGGCCCCCCCCCTGCGGGGGGGGGGGGGGGGGGGGGACGAGGCAGGGAAGGCCCGAGGGCAGGCCCCACTCACGTCAGCCGACTGGATGATGAAGTGCCGGGGCTGGCCATCCCACAGCACAGACAGCACGTACTCCTGCTTGCCCTGGCTCTCCCGCACCAGGAAGTCCCCGGAGTGTGTCAGCAGCTCAGCCACCTCTGCCCGTGGAATGGCCCCGTGGTACCACAGCTGCTCGTGCAGCGGCTTCTGCACCTCTGGCACGAGCTGCAGGGGTGGAGGGAGCTGGCGGGGGCAGGGGCGGGGGAAGCGAGGAAGGGTCATTCAGCCAGTTTGCCAGGGGAGGCCACCGGGACAGACGGGGTCAGCTGGGGGGGTCTGTCTCACATAAGCCCCTCGTGCTCACGGACCACCTGCGTGGCGTTAGCGCCTCCGAGCAGGCACCAGACTGAGCCAGGCTCGCTCCAGGCAGAGCTGGGAGGGGGAGCCCAGGCTGGCTGATCTCAAACCGGGCTTCTGCCTTCTCCTCCAGGCCCCCGCCGCCCAACTCCTCCCTCCGGAGCCGGTGGGGGGGGGGGGGGGGTGGTGGGAAACAACAAGGTTGCAGCACACGTTGGGGTGGAGGGGAAGGAGGGGCTGACTGGCAAAGACCTGGGGACATACGCAATCTGGAATCCCAGGGAAGACGGGGACTCCCCGATAAAAGCGGTCCCCTCTGGGCAGAGCCGCCTCTCTAGGGCAACGCAGTGATGAACCCCAAACACCCTGGTGGGAGGGGCTTAGCGGGTACGTGTCGGAGACCCCTGGCCTGGCCCCGCCCCTTAGAGAAGGGCAGAGATGCGGGCCCAGGCTGGGCTCCACTCACCGAGAACTTGGGGCGGAAGATTCCCGAGATGTGGCTCTTAAGGATCTCCAGGGTGGGTGTCCTTCCCCCTTCTCGCTCCTGCTCCTGAGGCCAGGGACAGACGTCAGCGGGTGGCCGGGCTTGGGGAGGGGGAGGGCAAAAATGAGGAGCGCGCCCCGGGCGGGCAGGCGAGGCTGGTGGCAGCGGGCAGTGGCAGGCAGCTCACCGAGGACGACGTGGAGTGGCGGTCATCCTGCAGGAGCAGCACGGGTGGAGGCTCCCCAGGGCCCAGCTGCTCCAGCTTGGCCTGCAGCATCTCCTGCTGGGCCTGCAGCTTGGCCTGGCTGCACAGAGCGACCTGCAGCCCCTGTAGCGCCTCTCGTAACACCTGCTTCTTGGCCAGCAGCTGCACCCTGCAGGTGGGGCCGGGCGGGGGGGGGGGGGGGGGGGGGGGGGGGCCCCCCCCCCGCGCCGGCGCCCCGGGGGGGGGGCCCGGGGGCGCCGGGGGGGGGGCGGGCCCCGGGGGCCCC
>NC_058411.1:138464160-138480899 GCF_002201575.2 Neomonachus schauinslandi
GGGGGGGCGGGCCAGGAGGCTGCTGTGGGCGAACCGGCTCACCGCTCCCGGGGATGCGTGTTCTGCTCCTCGTTCCGGAGATCGCGCTGCAGCTGAGTAACCGCCTCCTGCCGGCTAAGCACCGTCTCGGTGGCCACAGCCAGTTCATCTGTCACCGAGGTCAGCCTGTGCCCGGGGGAAGGGCGGTGTCCGAGCCGTGCCCCTCAGATGCACGGCCGCGCCCCCGGCCGCCCCGGCCCGGTGCCCAGCCAGCACGCACGTGTGCTGCACGCTCTCCACGGTCAGCTCGTTCAGCTGCAGCTCCCCGGGCTCCAGCGGTTCGCCCTCCTCAAGCAGTGACTCGTCGAAGGTGACACAGGGCGGGATGTCGGGTGCGGACCTTCAGGGGGACGGTGCCCCGTCAGGAAACAGGCCAGGAGCCCTGGTGCCCGGCAGGATCAAGGAGGGGCTTACCCATACTGTTGCAGGAAGCCTTGGTACTCCGTCTCGGGCTGGATGCGGGCGACAGCGGCAGTCATCTCCAGGTGAATAGCCACCACCTCGTCCTGCACCAGGCTGCTAATCTCCAGGTACTCCTGCAGGATCTCCTTCCTGCCCCCGGACAGGAGCCCTGGTCAGTGGGGCCTCGGGCTGGGCCGGGCTGGGCAGCACGGGGCCCCTGATGCTGCGTTTGGAGGAGTCCGCCTCCAAACTCCTTCCTCCTTCCTCTCCCCCTCATCATTTACCAGCCAAATGACCACAGGCAAGTTACTCAATGTCTCCCTTATCTCTGCTTCCTGGTGCGTATGATGGGGATGCTGGGCATGGTGACAAAGACCCGGTGAGAGCTGGTGTGCAGAGCGTGTGGTGTACGCGGACGGCTCGGTGAATGGGGAGCACAGGTGCACCTGTCCCGGGCAGCCAGCCCCACGGCGGGGGCTCTGGGCTCCCATGTGCTGCTGGCCCTACACCTACGTGTCCAGTCCCAGGCCCTCCCCGAGCTGCAGCCTCACGCGGCCACGCACATACACCAGCGTCCCGCCGGACGTCCCTTAGACACCCTAACTCCGTGAGCTGTAACGTCAACGCCTGTCTCCTGAACCCGTCTCTCTCCTTCCCGTCCACGTAAATTAGCAGGAGCTCCATCGTCCCTGGCTCCATCTCACACCTCACTTCCGGTCCGTAGAGAAGCAGCCCCGGCTCCACCGTGGGAGCGCACCCAGGAATTACCACTGGCCCAGCGGTCCGCGCTCCCGCAACCGCCCCGGCCCGGCCCCCTGGAGTGTCTTCTCAACACAGCAGCGCCCAAGTCCTCACAACGGCCTGCCGACCCCTCCGTCACCAGCAGCGCCCCAAGCCCTGGACCCAAGCGGCCTCGCTCCCACTCTGCCCTCCCCGCCCTCTGCCTGGGCTGCACTCGCCGTCCCGCTGCTCCTGGATTTCAGGCACCCTCTGCTCTCCCACCCCGGGGCCTGCGCACCTGCTCTTCCCTCTTTCTGGAACGGTCTTTCTCCAAACACCACCCCCCCCATTTGCTCTGGTACCTCTGAGGCCTTCCCAGAGCACTCTACTGAAAGCTGTCCCTCCTTCCTGCCCGCCCTGCCGCCCCTGCCTCCCCATCGCCTTTCCTTGTCTGATTTTTCTCCGTAGCGCTTACTGCCTCACATGCTACCCATTGTAGCTTCTCTCTCTTCTCTCTCCGATACCACGAATAACCCTAGAGGACAGGCGCTTTAGTCTCCGTTGTCCCCGCTGTACCCCAGAGCCTACACTGGTACTCCATACGAGTAGAAAACCTTGCAATGGGAATTCTGGAATAGCACGGCCCGGACAGGAGCTGACGGGCTCCACGCCTCGGCCCAGGGCCCGCTCCCCCGTGACTATGCGGCCTTTCCCGCCCGCCCGCTCAGGGACTAGGTTTCCGGGCCCGGCCTCCGGGCCTGGCGGCAGGGCCGCGGGGCGCTGAGGGGGACGGGCTGAGGCCGCGGGCTTACAGGATGCACGCCATGTCCTGGTGCAGGTCCTGCAGCGACTGCAGCAGGCCAGGCAGCATGAGCTGGTGGTGGTGCTGATGATGCAGCTGCGCGGCCCGCACGCCCAGCACGTAGCGGTTGTGGTGAGCGAAGAGCTTCCACAGGCTGCGCACGTACTTGTCCTTGGCCTTGTCACGGTCCTTGTCTGCCGGGGAGGAGAGGGCCGGTGGGTGACGGCTCAGAGGCCCCGGGCGGGCCCCACTCCCCGGGCACCAGTGCACAGGTCAGGACTGGCTCGGGACTCCTTCTCTTCCAGGAAGGGAAGCCGCACACCTTTGCTCGCCTCCTGGTACTTGCGCCTGGCCTGGGCGCTGTCCCGCGCCAGGGCCCGGTACTGGCTCTTCAGCTTCTCGATGTCCTGGCTGTGCGTCTGGGGAGAGAGGAGGGGCCGGTGTGGGGTAGCGGGTCCCCGGGGCACAGGAGAGTTCCGCCTGAGGCGAAGCCCTGCACGCGTCCCACGGTCTTGGCAGGCCACGCATCTAAGTCTGTCCTCCGGGAAGGCCCCGGACGCCTCTGGGGCCCAACCTCTGCTGCTGAAGTTAGGTCAGAGGAGCTGGCTTGAGGACAGGCCCCTGGGCGAGGCAGAGAGGGGGGCCGGGCAGGCCACACCTGGCCCTCCTTGACCTAGAGTGGTATCTGGTGGCAGGGAGGCCCCAGCTGCGGGCACATATGGCCTGGGCTTGGTTTAACGCTCTGTTGATGACATCTTGAAACTCTTTCATAATTTTTTGACAACAGGCCCCGCACTGTCACTTTGCAGCAAGTCCTACAAATTACGTTCTGGGTGGCAGGAACAATGGATGGTCAAGAGCAAAGTTCTTATCCCAGTTCCCCTGTGTATGCACTGGGATCCTTGGGGTAAGTTCCGTCCCTGTCCTCTAAACCTTAGTTTCCCCGTCTGTATAACAACTTAATGGAAAGACGAGATGAACCTTTCTCTTGAAAGGCCGGATGGTAAACACTTTAGGCTCATACGGTCTCTGCTGAAACCACTCAGCTTTGCCGCTCTAGCTCTGTAACAGCCCCAGATAATAGGAAACGAAGAAACGGGCATGGCTGGGTTCCAGTAGAAATACCCCATAAAAGCAGGCTGACCCCGGAATTAGATGCACTTCTGGGGAGAGCGCCGGCGGGTGGACAGTGGCCACCAGGGGCCGCTGTGGGCCCGTGGGAAGGCTGGGGTTGGCGCAGGTGGAGGGGTGTGGTGCGCGGGGGTGCAGACCGGCACACTGCACCGGGCAGGCTCAAGCCGAACAGCTCCGACCGCCCGGCCTCTAGACGGAGCAGCAGGGCGGGGTTCAAATGCAGGCGGGCCGACTTCACACCTCTGTGTCAGGGGGCCACACCGCTGCCGTTGGAGGAGCCGACTCCTCCCCCAGGCCCCAGAGCCCGCCGGCGCCGGGCGGGAGGGGGGTCACCGATCCTGCGCACCCTGCAGCCGCTGGCTGGATCGCTCACCTTTACTCCCCGTGCTTTACTGGGGCGCACGGTTAGGGCGCAGAGCTCGCATGGAGAGGCCTTGCCACAGGGGCCCAAGTGCAGGAAAGCGGGACGGAAGCTAGGACAGGCCTGCGGTCAGGGACTTGCACTTCCCCCAGTGAATCCAGGGGCTCTTGTGCAAAAGCAGTCCCTTACAGTCAGCCTTTGGGCAGCAGGGGCCAGGGGGAGCCCAGGGCCCCCGACCCACCTTGGTGAGCTCCTGCTGCAGCTGCTGCCACTGCTCGCTGTAGGTCTTGCGCAGCTGCTGCCGCTCCCGGATCAGCAGGCCCAGCTTGCTCAGGGGCCCTGAGTTCAGGTCCTCCGCGTGCTGCCTCAGCAACCGGCTCAGGCCCTCCGTCTGGCTGGTGAGCTCTGCCCAGGACTGTGCGACACAGGACGGGCGAGACAGGGAGTGGGGGCACAATGGCTCCCCAGCCCGGACCTGCTGACTCCCCAACCCTGCCCAGCCCTGCCCAACCCTGCCCAGTGGGCTCCGGGAAAGGAAGGGGGCGGGCGGACAGAACCGTCACCCAGAGGAATTCCTCAGTCCAAGGCAGGAAGGGGATGAGGAGGCCTAGGGTGCCGCAGAACCCCCACCTGGCTGATGGGGCTATTGGGGCTCATGCCCCGGCCTCCACTGTCCTGTAGGGACATGTGATGCAGCAGCCCTGCATACTCCCGGTCGCTCTTGACCCGCTGGGCCATCCACTTCCTCATGCCCTCCAGTAGCCGCAGCTCAGCCTCCTGCATCTGCTGCACCGCCCCGTGGCCCTGGGGGCTGCACAGCTCCGAAGAGAAGCCCATGGTGCCGTCCTGGGGACAGAGACAGGGCAGCCCAGCACTGGGTAAGGCAGCAGCCGGAGATGGAGGGGCCAGCCGGGGAGGCTGGGGGCTGTGGGGCAAAGAGGAGCTGCAGACAGACAGGAGGTGGGGTCCTGTCCTGCTGAAATGCAGCCCTAGGTCCAAAACGGGCAACTTGGCCTGGGACGGGCCCTCATTGCTTCCCGTGTCTCGGGCCAAGGCCTGGCGCCAGGGGACCCCTCCCTCCCCAGGCCCTCCCACCGGGCACCCTTCCCTTGCCAGGGGCTCGGCGTGCCCGGGACCCTCCGCCGGGCTTCAGGCAGCCACAGCCTGAGCCGGGCCTCTGCCCTGCCACGCGCACCCCACCGTGGGGGGCGGGGGGGAGTGTCCCCCTCTCGGCACCCCTGGCCACCGCTGCTCCCCGCCCCCACACCCCCGCCCCCCCCCCCGCCCCCCCCCCCCCGCACGCGCGCCCGCCCGCGCCGCCTGGGCCTCGGGGCAGGAGTTACCCGCGCGGGCAGCTGCTCCGGGGCTGCCGAGGACGCCTCGGGGACGACTCCGGCCCGACTGCGGCCCGGGCGACCCTGGCCAGTTCCTGATTCGGCTTCCTCCTGCCGCGGTTTCAGTTGGCCGGCCGGGGCGGGCCCGGCGAGGGGAAGGGGCGGGCGGGAGGGCCGGCGCCCCCGACGCCTGCCGGCCCCCCTGCCCAGCGCGCCGCGCGGCCGCGGAAACGGAAGGGAGGAGGGGGCCGGGGAAGAATGGCCGCGCGGAGAGCCGCCTGCCGGCGCCCCCAGGGCCTGGGCAGCGCCCGGGAGCGCGGGGAAGCGGCCGCCGCGCGGTGGGGGCCTGGCGCCCGGCCCGGGCGGCCCAGAAGGGGAAGGGGGAAGCCTGCTCCAGGCCTCCCCACCCCATCGGATTCCCCTAGGAGAGCTCAGGCGCCAGCCAACGTTTGAATAAAATTTCCAAGTAAATATCCCCGAGGAGAGGCCTCCTTCTCAGGCGCAGGTCCTGGGGAACCGGGCCACCACTCCCCTACCCGAAGCAGGGGCTTCCTGTCCCAAGGGAAGCCAGGGGAGGGGGGCATGGCTGGGATAGGGGAGTGGACAGGTATGGAGTTTCCTGACTGGACACCGGCCAGCAAAAACCATCTATCTTGGTTCAGTCCGGCTCCACCATAGACCTCAGCCCTACAGCCAAGGGAGATCCTGAGCAAAGGCCGGGGGGGTGGGGGGGGGAGTGGGGGGGGGCGGGAACCACCCTGCTGGAGACCAGGCCTGTGGGGGTGCAAGCCCTCCGCTTGTCCTACTCTTGGGGCTCCCATGTCCCACAGCCTGGGGCTTGTCCCCAGCTGCTGCCTCCTTCCACAGCCCACTGCTCCCCCAGGGAGGCCCTGGAACTCCGTGGGAGACGGCCTTTGGAGTCCTGACTTGGGCCCACCTAGAGGCAAGCAGGACATCAACTGGCCCCAATCCCCGCCCCATCCCGGATGCAGTCCCAGGGCCCTAGGAAGAACAACATCACCACACTGGAGACCAGGCCTGGTTTGCATAGTCTGCACGTTTAATCACTTTAAAACCTCTAACATTATCTCGTGTCCATTAAATAGAACCAACAATGCTGGGCCTGTTTAAATTACAAGAAAAAAAAAAATCACTGGGCACCAACCCAGTATCTTACAAAATCAGCCAGGCTGGCCACAAGGGTGGGGGGATGGGAGAGGAGGGGACACCCCTGGGCAGGTGGCTGGGTGCCAGGAAGGGCTAGGGGAGAGAAAGAAAAGAGGGCTCCCAGATGGGAGGGGACTGATTGTCCTAATGGGAGGGGTGCGAAAGGCACGTCAGAAGAGGGGGACTTAAGGGGGCAGAACAGGTCAGTGCTTTCTCCACAAGGGCACAGTGTTGGAGGGGGCTCAGTGCCACCACCTGCCCGCCCCTGGCACTTGGAGAACCAGTGACCCATGAGCCCTTGGCACGATGAGCCCCATCTGAAACACGGATGACAGCCTGCCCCTCCCACCACGATCCCCTTTCCTAGGGCCCACCTGGCTTGCCCGCCTGCCTCTTCAGGACTTGGGGCTCAACTCCTCCTCACTCCTCAGCAACATGCTGCAGCCCCCCGCACCTCAGGGCCAGCGTAGCCGGGGGAACAGCAGAATGGACAGTGGGTGTGGGAAGGTGGGTGGTCCAGCTGCTACCCCCATTACAAATACAAAAAAACAAAAAAACCCAAAAAAACCCAAAATCAGCATCTAAAGTGAAATAATCACAAAGTGAAAATATATCCTCAAACAGCCCCTGAGATCCCCACAGGGGAAAGCAGCATCGGGTGGGAGGCGGGAGAGGCCGGCTGGGCCACCGTCCCTCCCCACCACCCACCCAGGGGCTCCGGGACTGTGAGTGCCAACAGCCCAGGCAGCCCCGGGCTCAGAAAACAGGGACTTGGGCCCTGGCGGGAGGGGAGGGGAGGGGAGGGGAGGGAAGGGGAGGGGGCCCGAAAAGGTAGGGTGGTCAGGACACCAGCACGGGGCTCGGCGGGCAGCCAGCGGTGGTGGAGGTGGGCAAGGGGACACACACGCGCGTGTGCTCACGGGCCCACCCTAAAGCACCTGCCTTGCCGTGGTCCCTTCCTTTGATCGCCACTTCCTCAAGAGCCTCACCAGACGTGGGGGACAAGGTCGGGGATGCAAAAGCCCTTGGAGAGGTGGCCTCCTCCTTCAAATACCCCCTAGGCCAGCCTCCCTGCTGCCTGGATGGGGACCGTTATTGCTTTAGAGGGAACAGGGTAGGGAGAGAGCTGCAGCCCGGGTCAGGAATCCCCAAAGAGAAGGGCTGACCCTCTTCACTCCGCAGAAAACCCCGGCTGGGGCCTGGACCTTGGAAAGCTGCCCTAAAGGTTCCACTCCTTTCTCCACACGGAAGGGGTGCTGGAGGTGGGGGTGAGGCCCTCCCCGGCTCCCCAGCTGGTCCTGGGGCCCCACCTCAGGCAGCCAGGTGGCCCGAAGGTAGGGTGGGAAGCAGTCTCTGCCCCTCTTGCCTCCCAGCTGGGGTCCAAACCCAGTCCCAAGATAAAAAAATACTTTGGTGAATTAAAAAGTGCCCAAGGAGGGGATGGGCTTGAAGGGGCAGGCAGTAGGCGCTCGTCAAAGGGCGCTCTGGTCTTTGATAAAGGCGGTCCTCTCGCCCCGGCCCTCGTCCTCTTCTGAGTCGGATGGGCACTCTTCCTGCCAGGCTTCAGGGGGCAGCCCCTTATAGGAGATGAGGCCGCGGTCCATGGTGTACACCTTCACCCCCCGGAAGCTGAAGCCGGAGCGCAGCTGCAGGACCAGGAAGACAGTGACGAAGACCAGCACGATGAAGGCGCAGCTGAGGCCGGCCACCACCTCGGGCAGGTGTGAGGGCGGCAGCCCTGCGCGCGGCCGGGGCTCCGTGTCCACCTCGGCGGGCGGCGGCGGCGGCGGCGGCGGCCGCTGCTGGGGCGACTCGCGGCTGCTCTGGCTCTGCCGGGAGCACGTCTGCTCCACGGGGTCCAGGGAGGCGTGGCTGGGGCAGCTGAGGCAGTCTGTGGGGGCCAGCCCCTGGCAGGTGGCGCACGAGCTGTGGCAGGGGGCGCAGACGCTGGCCCGGATGATCTCCACGTCGTTGTCCGTGCTGTAGTGAGTCTCGAGGACTTGGGGGGTGAAGCCCGGCGGGCAGCGCTGCACGCAGCTCTTCTGGAGCAGAGAGAAGCCTTCCTCACAGACTGTGGGCGTGGGGGAGGAGGTGCGCGTCAGCTCAGGAGGCGTGGCGGCCCCCAGCGGCCTCCAGCCCCGTAACCGCGGCCGCCCGAGGTCTCTTCAAACCCCCTTTCCTCCTAGCCCCGGGCGTCAGCACAGGTCCCCTCTGTGCGCACCCACCCCCCCAAGCCCCAGGCCCCCAGACCCCAGCAGCAACCACTACTGACCCACACAGGCCTGGCTGGTCGTGAGGGTCTTGCAGCCGCTGCTCTCGGGAGGCGGGTGCGACCCCTCGGGGGCTGTGCCATACAGCACGAGGGTGAACTTGGTCAGTGTCCCTGTCCCAGGGTGGGGGAGGAGGCAAGAGTTAGGGAGCACTGGCACCGCTCCTGGAATCCCAGGGCCCGCCGGCTCCTGTCTCTGCTGCCCCCTCAGTCCTCAAACATCCCCAGTACCGTAGTTGTTGGCTTCGCTGGTGTTTTCAATCTCCAGGACCCACTCGCCAGAGGGGTCCTCATCCCAGGAATGGGTTGTCATGAAGGCCCAGTCGTTAAACCCATCTGCGGAGTAGTCGTGCGGCCTGCGGGAGAAGGGTGCCCATGGCTGTTGGAGGCCTCCAGGAGACCCCAGCCAAGGGACACCGAGGCCGCAACACGTGGACCCCACACCCTCCCCCAGTGCAGCGCCAACCCCACTGGGCCGGACATGCCTGTGGCTGCTGTTTGCCAGTAAGCCAGATGTTCTCCGCCAAAAGATTGGTGGAAACGTGCAAGGTGCTTGCTACACACGGGAAGGCACGCTACTGGCAGGTAACGACTAGAGGCCAGGGATTCCTTCGATGCGGGACAGTCCCTTAGGACAGAACCATCCCTCCTCAAGTGCCAACCCACACCAAGAAGAACCTGGTGGCCACTAATACCCTGTGACAAGTCCAGGAGGGTGAACGTGTGCGAGTGTGAGGAACGGGACAAGCTGGGCAGGGGAGAGGGCAGGCACCTGGCGGCCAGCAAGGTGGAGCGGGTGCCCATGGGGCTGACCAGGTGGATGGCCAGGTCGCCACGGCGATTGTAGGACAGGGTGAGGCGGGCCTGCGCGTGCTCTAGCCGTGTGATGTGGCTGGGCTCCCCCAGGCAGGCGGTCACCGTCTTCCGCACCTCCAGCCGCTTCCCGATGTCCCTGTGCAGACAGCAGGGACAGTCTGCCAGCCTGACCCCCCCCCCCACCCCCCGGCCCGCCCCCCCGCCGCCGCCCCAGCACCAGCCCCGGGCCAGGCCTCACTTGGGTTCAGTGAGGATGTCGATGATGCATTTCCGCTGGGGGGGCACCGTCGTCCAGTTCTGGGCCAGGGACACCATAGCACCCGCGTCCAACAGCCCGTAGCCGTATGAATGGCTCACTGCGGGGGCAGGGAAGGCAGGGTCATCTGGGAGGCAGAGGGCCCCCCTACCCTCCCCCAGCCCACGCACTGGGCCACCCTGTCCTCACCTTTCCGGCCCACACCGTTGGTGGCCCAATCGTTAGCGTTGAGGTGGGCGGGCTTTGAGGTCTGTACCACCAGGTGCTGCATGTCCCGCCAGGTGAGGTTCTTACTGCAAAGGGCGGAGAGTGAGGCCCGGGGCTCAGGCCAAGGGCTGCCCTGCAGGGGGCACTGGTGGGGGCGAGGTTGCTTACTTGGCTTCCAGGGTGAGAGCGATGATGCCGGCTGCCAAGGGGGCCGAGGCCGAGGTGCCCGTGTGAGACTCGGTGCACTTCTGCCGCAAGTCCGTGGTCACCTGCCGGGAGGGCGGTGTGTTGGGCCCGTGATAAGTGCAGGGACTAGAGGGGCCACCTGCCCGCCCCCTGCCCACAGGCCCAGAGCACCAACGGACGGCAGGGGAGCCGGGGCCAGGACGCCTCAGGCCCAGCTGCTGCCTCGCTCACTAGCTGTGAACAGGCTAACGCCTGGCCCTCCCGGGGCCTCAGTTTCCCAAGGCATGAGGGGCTGAGCTCCAGGCTGCAGACCATTCAGAGTAGTGCACATCTTCAGAGAGTCTACGCCTCTCAGGGGCTTCGCACAGCCCCGTGGCCCCATTCCCAGTCTCAGAGCGCCCCGGCTCCCGTCCCACGCCGACTGAGCCACCGATGCCCCAGCCACACGTGGCCCGGGAAGGGGGCCCTGAGCAGAGCCAGCAGGCGGCCCCCCCCGCCCCCCCCCCCCGGGCAGGACTCACGATCTGCTTCTCGTTCTGGTTGCCACTGCTGTAGGTGGTGGCCAGCGTGGACGAGCAGGCCTCGCTGTACCAGGGCACGTTGCCGAGCTGCGTGGCGCTGCTGATGGACAGCGTGTAGATGCTGTTTGTGTAGCCGTCACAGTTGCAGCTGTCGTGCTCCCGGCCCCCGTTCCCCGAGGCCCACACGAAGATGGAGCCCAGCCCCCCGCGGCCCTGCGGACAGAGCGGGCTGGGGTCACTCGCAGACGGGGCCTGGGGGAGGCCTGGCGGGAGGGTGCTGCCGGGGGACAGGGCCCTGCTCCACACCCCGTGAGAGCCCTGCTGGGCCGGGCGCTTGTGCAAGTCTGTCTGTCTGCGCCGAACAACAGACCCGGGCTGCCACCGAAATGCCCAGACCGGTGACTGCAGGGGCTGGAACGATGGGTGATCTCCACTTATTTTTCTCTTTTGCTATCTGTCTGGTCCATTAGCATTTTAATAAATAAGCCTTGTATAAACTAAGGTGTAACACAAGAATAAATGAACAGGAACAGAAAAACATGGGGGAAAAAACTAGGGAGCAGACAGCGCCCGGCCTGGCCCGCAGGGCTGCACAGGGACCCCCACCACACCTGGCTAACCCCCCGGAAGAAGGCCTCCTCGGCGAGGCGGGCGGGTCCATCCACGGTCTTGCCGTCGTCCTCGGGGCCCCAGCTAGCGCTGTAGATGTGGATGTGGTTGGGGTTCAGGCCCAGTGAGCGAGCCTCCACCGCGTCCGTCACCTCGCCGTCCAGCATGCGCACCCCTGGCCGCGGAGGGGGGTGAGGAGAGGGATGCTGCGTGGGTTTAGCCGCCAGGGGCACCCCCAAAGCACACCCAGCCCTGCACCCGGAGGATGCGCAGGGGAAGGCAGAGGCCAGTGCTGGAAGCCCTGAGCCCCTAGCCCCCAGGCCTCGAGCCCAAAGGGAAAAAGAGAACACACCCTGCCCTCAACCACAGAGCCTGGCTTAGAAGGAGCCTCCGGGTTCCCTAGGGAGTGTGGCGATCAAGGCCTGCCCTGTAAGGACGCAGTGGGGGTGGTGGGGATTCAGGGAGGCTCCTGCTAAGAAGACCTGCCCTGCCCCGCAGCACAGGGGGCTCAGTTCTGAGCTGTCGAGAAGCCTCTAAGGAACAGCCACGTGGCCAAACGGATCCACGGATCCGCGGTGGGAAAGTGACAGGCACTGGCCGGATGGGAGAGAATCCCACCCGCAGGGCCCTCCCCACGGACAGGGTGGCCAAGGCCCACACCCACCTCCGATGCGGGCGTTGTAGGCCACGCCTACACCGCAGACACCGTTGTTGGCCACGGCGGCCACCTCGCCCGCGCACCGTGTGCCATGCCTGCCAGGGCCAAGAGCACAGCATTAGCGGCGGACAGAGCACGGCGGGCGCAGCCTGAGGGACAGGACGGGCCGGCACGCCCCTCCAGCCATGACCTCTGTCCCCTCCCACGCTCTCCGCTCTGTGGCCACCCCTGTTCTGACCAGAACTGCAGCAAGACCACGGAAATGTCAGCCTACTGGGGAATGGGTCTTAACCCGGGCTCGACCCTGCTTCCTCAGTGGAAGGGAGGAGAAGGCAGGCAGGCAGGGCCGGGACCCTGCCGTCGCTTACCTGTTGTCATTCATCTGTGTGTACCGAGGCTGGGGGTCAGGGTCCTGGTCGTTGACGTCGAAGCTGGCCCCGGGATCCTGGAGAGGACATGGCCATCGTCAGGAACAGTCTGAGCACACCGGCAGAACAGGACCGCCCTGAGACACCCCTCACTGGGGATGGCTACCTCCCTCCCCCACCTCCTCACATAATTGCCTGCCAAGTCTGGATGGTTCTTCTCGATGCCATCGTCCAGAATGGAGACCACAATGCCACGCCCCGTGTAGCCCTGAGCCCAGGCCTCCTTCACGTTCAGGTCCCGCTGGGTGATGCCGGACTGCAGAGACACCCACCCCATCACCCCAGCACTTACGAGATGTGGTTGGCCGTGTGAAGTCAGGGGTACCCTGAAGAATACCTTCACCACCCCTGAAACCTCTTTCTCCACCTGCCCCCGCGCCCACAATGCCATCCCTGGCTGCCTGGGCTCCGTGGGAGTGCCCAGAACTCTGGAAGGGCAGCCCCCAGGCTTAGCGGGAAGGGGCGGGGAGGGAGTGCTGGGCAGAGAGAAAGAAGAAGAAGGAGGGGAGGCCTCCACATCAGCCTCAGCATCCCGCGGGAGCCCTCAGTGGCCAGATGGGTGCCGCCGGGGAGGAGTACCCACAACCCGAGGCGGCAACGTACCAGGTACCACTGCTGGGGAAACTTGGGGTCCGTGGGCTCCTGGTACACATCTCGTTTGATCCTTCGCTTTACCACCTGCTGCTCCAGCCACTGCACCTGCAGGAGTGAGGGGGGCCGGTGTGGGCGCGGGGGGGGGGCGGGGCTCAAGCGGCTCCAGAGAGCGGCAAGGGAAGGGTGGCAGCCGGAGGGGCTGGGGCCGCACTCACTTGAGGCTCCCTCTGCAGCCGGCTGTGCCGCAGGCGGTGAGGCGACAGGGACCGCTTTGTCACCGCTCGATGCCAGAAGTGGTAATAGTCCCCGAAGATCTGCAACAGAGCAGGGAGCCTGGGCTGGGCTTTCCATCTGGCAGTCCCCGGGAGGCAGCGGACGGGGGTGGACAGCCGGCTGCAAGGGGAGGCGCACGACGCCAGGGGGTGGTGGGGCATCTGCTCCCTGCCCAGGCCCCGGCCAGGGGGTGCAGGGGACGGAGAGGGACGCACCCTCCCGGGCAGAGTCTGCTCCCCTGAACAACCTCTGTTGGAAGCCCAAGGGCGGGACCAGCCACGGCTCCCGTCCCCCTATAGCCACCCAGAACACGTCTCCTACCCAGATGGCCCTGAGAAGATAAGCCCACAGTCCCAGTCCCGCTGCCCGAACCCCTGCCCTCGCTGACCCCACCCCTGGCAATGACCCGCGCCCAGGCCAGCCGGCAGTCGGCGCACCTACCTGGCCCAAGTTGAGGAAGCCATGCTTGCGCGCCAGCCTGTCAGCCACGACCGGGCCTCCGGGAACGTGCACGGCCCACGTGTTGGTGTAGACCTTCTGGGCACGGGCGTCGGCTGCCAGCAGGACCAAGGCTCCTGCCACTACCACCCATAGCAACCAGGGCCTCAGCTCCATGGGGGGGCCGGTGGCCGGGACCCCGGAGCCCCCGTCTCCTTGGCCTGGTCACAGGGCCTCGGCTCCCGCGTGCCTGCTCACTGCCTGTGGCCCGGGGCTGACTGGCGGGGGCATGGGGCCGAGCAGGGCAGGGCTGTGCGGGGAGGAGGGCCGCCGGCTCTGAGGGGAACAAGGGAGGAAGAAGGGTAGACAGTGAGTCCCCCCGCCCCCGCCATGTGCAAAGGCCACCCCCGTGGCTCAATCTAGGCCTGAAAAGGGCCCCCGGGGGAGACGTGAGAGTCCAGCCCCCCCAAGGTCAGCCAGCCAGCCAGATGGACCCCCCCTACACACACACACACACACACGCGCGCGCGGCTCCCAAGCCTCTCTCCACACAAGAATACGGAAGTGGGATGAAGAGTATCAGGCTTGAGTCATCCAAAATCAGAAACAACAACAGAATAAATGTTCACCGCAATCAAAGTGAAAAAGAGATGGGTCATAAAGCAGCATGTATACATGACCCCATTTTGTTTTTAAAGAACTATTTATAAGTGTGTATCTATATATAACCACAAAACAAAATCTGGAAGGACACATGCTAAAACGTTAACCAACGATTCTCTCAAGATGGTGACGATTATGAATAACTGTTATTTTCTTCTTTGTGCCACTGTATATTTTCCAAATTACCGAGGTCTATTTTATAAAATGTTGGCTTTTCAAAGTTTTTTTAATGGGTGGTGTCTACTCAGCTCACCAGGGGTTCCTGGTTCAGCAAAGCAGACCTAGCCACAGGGAATTACCTGCACGAAGACCCACAGCCCTCTGGGAATAAACAGCGGGTGACCTTAGGAGGGATGGGGCTTTGGGGGCTGAGCACAGGGGATCCCAGTGGCTTCATCTCCCTCCACGGGCAGACCCCAGACCAGTGTCCGTCAGCAAAGTCAGGGGCCCAGACTCTTTTGAGGCTGTTTCCTGGGGAACACTGGGGCCACCCAGCCCTGCCCTGCGCAGGTCCTGGGCGCAGAGGCCCCCGGCAGCCCCCTTGCACTCCACGCCCACCAGCCTTGCGTAATCCGAGCCCAGGCAGCCAGGCCAAACACTGGCTGCTGAGCCAGGAGCACCAAGGTGAGGCTGAATCAATAGTCTGCGTGTTGTTTTTCCTCCTTCAGCAAACAGACAGCGGGACCTCTCTGCTCGGGGCCACATAACTGTCCCCACAGAGGGCCCCTGACTAGCCAGAAGCCAAGCCCCTGGGGTGGGGAGAAGCTGGGGGAGGCCCCAGTGGGGCTGTTGGAGGTATCCTGCCTCAGTGCCAAGCTCACTGAGCAGAGGGCCTGCCCACAGGGCCCCGGATGCCCCCACCACTCCCAGCCCCAAAGGAGGCCACTCTGCCAGACGGCTGAAATGAAGCTCCCCAGCTCACCCAGGCCGTGGGGAGCTGGGCAGGCGGGTTCGCCACTGGGAAACCTTGCCCCTCCAGGGGCTACCCTCAGCCACAACCAGCCTTGCTAGCCGCTCCTACTGCAGTCCCACCCTGCAGCCTGGGAGGGACTCAACACACAATTCCCAGGGTATTTTCAGTTTACACCAAAATAACCTGACAGCTGATGGCAGGAGGCATCCACAATACGGCTCCTCCTCACCCTGGATGGGGCAGAGTCCACGGGGCTCCAGGACAGGCCCATGATGCCTTGGGCATCCAAGTTCCAGAAAGCCAGTCTTAGCAATGGCTGGGTGGCCAAACATAGGCCCTAGGGTGTGAAGAGACCCCACGCCCCTCATTTAACAGAGGATGCGGGGCCCTGAGGGTAGAGCCACGTAGGAACAAGGCCTCTTCTGCTCTTCTGCCCACTGCAATAGCCCCCGCTTGGGTCCAGATGGCAAGTAAAGCTGCCCCGGACCACAATGCTGTGAGCCCCGCCAAAGCCCCCGAATCAAGACGGGCTCATCTGGGTCTAGCCTGGGTTCCAGCACATTGTGAATGGAGCTGCAGCTGCTTTGCCTTAAAGGTGATTAACCAACTAGTTAATTACCCTGCAGCACCCAAAAAGCAAGCAGGCTTCCAGCACAACCCAACTATCCCCCAAGAAAGGGCCTGCCTCCCTCTGCCCAGCATCCCTAGCCATGGTGAGCTGTGGATATGGCTTCCACAGAGCCCCGAAGACCCCCCCCCTCCAGCCCCACCTCAGCATCCTGGAGGGAGGGAAGATTTCCCACCTCCCTCCCTCCCAAAAGAGCAGGCTCTGAGAACAATGAATGAATGGGCCTCTCCCCACCCCCATCCCAGACTCTGACTCACCCTGAGTCCCAGTTCAGCTTAAACACCGCCCCCCCCCTCACCAGGCTGGCTGTATTTCTAGCCTCCTGCGATGCCCCCTCACATGGGACTGAGCTCTGGGCTGTGGCCACAGAGAGCGCTGTGAGTGCTCTTCCTGGCTGTGTTCTTAGGCAAAGCCCTTTCTCCAGAGGTCCCAGGAACCTCGGACACCGCTCTGAGGCATCAAACTGAACCGACCCCCAGGTCCGGACGCTGTTTCCCAGGCACTGAGGGTCTGGTGTGTACAGGATCCCTCTTTCTAGCAGAGACACCAAGCCAGATCCTGTTACAGGAACTTAGAGGCTCCCCTGAAATTCTGATTTCGTCTCTGCTCCACTACTCATTTGCTGTGTGATCGCAAACAAGTTACTTCCTCTCTCTGGGCCTCAGTTTCCTTGGTGGTAAAAACTGCTAGATATGAGATTTTCAAACTTTTTTTTAAAGCCACATAATCCTTAAAAAAAAAAAAATCAAATCTCACGTGAAAGCCCCATATAGGAAACAGTAAAATTTGGGTTGCTCTGGTTGAGACGCGTCAAGCTTGGCTAGTCTCCTGCGCTCCCTCCACACCTGGCCAGCAGCTGCCCAGCCCTCACTAGGCCACATCACCCGGGTTCTCCTCACGCTTCCCAAGTCAAAAATAGAATTCCAACACCCTCTCGCGGCAGAGGGTCTGCACCCCCTCCCCGGGGCACGCGGAGAGCAGGTACAGACCAGACAAGTGACTGCTGTCAGACCTGTCTGGCGAGCAGGCAGCCCCGCAGCCCAGCCACCCCACGGGGGCAGCAGGGGCCTGCGCCAGGCCTCGGCGGGAGGCAGCCCCAGCACCTACCTGAGCCAGCCTCCCGGAGCCCGCAGAGCCCGCACCTGCGTCTCCGTCGCCCAGGTGTGCGGACGGGGGCGAGGCCGGGCGGGGGAATAATCCCCTCCGCCCGGCGACCAGCCGTTCCTCCCCTCCCCGGCCGCGGAGTGGGCGAGCCGGCGGCGGCCCCCGGCGGCCGGCGGGGAGGCGGGAGCACCCGGCGCCTCTGGAATTCTCTCCCCAT